>NW_006399894.1:5986426-6003578 GCF_000299155.1 Elephantulus edwardii
GCTGGATGGAATAAAACCTCATGCTGTTTGCATCAAGGACGGTCTCTCGTGAGTGATTGGTGCTGGCGTCCAATCTCTTTGGGGTCCGGCTCTGCGGATCCAACATTGACATATAATTAATAAAAACAAATGAGCACAATTCAGTATTCTGGGATTTCCAGTCTTCTCAATGGTAGCCTTGGAAGCAGGTGTGGCATTCACTAAATAACATACCCCCAGAAACTTTGGTAAATGACAACAGTTGTAGAGGCTTAGGGCCCTTTGTTCATTGAGTCATTATGAGTCGTGCTTGACTTGAGGGCAATTGACAACAATAACAACAATGTTAGCCATAACTTGTAATGATTCGCAGAATCAAATTCCTTTGCACAGTAAATAAAGCATAAGTAGACATTCTTCTAGTATTCTTTACTTTTAGCCAGGATCCATATGACATTAGCAATTATATTCCTAATATCTCGATCTCGTCTAAATCCCTTTTGAATTTCTGGCAATTCCCTCTCTATTGTTCTAGTTGTTTTTAATAATCTTCAGCAATATTTTGCTTGAATGCAATATTAAGGATATTGTTTGATAGTTTCCATATTACCTTCCTTGGGAATGAGAACAAATATTAATCTTTTCCAGTCAGTCAGACAGTCTCCCAAAGTTCCTTGCATACACTGATGAGCACATCCAAGGGTGCATCTTTTAGTTCAAACAAGTCAATTGTTATCCCATCTATTTCTAAAGCTTTATTTTTTTGCCAATGCCTTCAATGTGGCATTACTGTCTTCCTTCATTATTATATTAGCTCTTGTTCACATGATACTTTGTGAAATTTTTCAAAGTCAGTCATTTTTTTGGGGGTACAATAACTTCCATCCTCTTTTGAGGACCATTTAAGATAATGCCTATAGTATCATCACCAACCTATGTTATTCAAATGGCATAATCTTGCTTGTTGAAACTGAAGAGAACCTGAAGCACTTGCTACAGGAAGTCAAGGATTAAAACTCAACATCAAGAAAACAAAGAGTCTCATCACTGGGTTGATTAGTAACATCACGATATATGGTGAAGAGATTGAGATTGTTAACAGCTTTAGTTTGCTTGGCTCCACAATCAACACTCTTGGTACTAGCAGCCAGGATATCAAAAGACAAATTGCATTGGAAATGTTTGGTATTGGGGCCATCTCCAGAGTACTGAAGAGCAATGATGTCAATTTGGAGACTAAGGTGCGCCACCTCCAGGCCATGGTATTTACAATTTCATGTTATGCATCAGAAAGCTGGGCAAAGACTAGAAATGATAGAAAGAGAATTGATGCCTTTGGACTGTGGTGTTGGAGAAGAGTATTGACTATACCATGCACTGCTGAAAGAACAAACAGGTTCTCCAGGCTGTTCCTTGGAGGCAAGGATTCTGAAGCTTCATGTGACATACTTTGAAACTGTTTCAAGGCAGGATCAGTCCTTAGAGAGGGACATTATGCTTGGAAGGGTGGGGGGACAGCATATGAAAGGAAGACCCTTGATGAGATGGATTGACTCAGTGACTGGGGTAATGGGATAGGTGTTTCAAAGACAATAAGGTTGGCTCAGGATAGAACAGGGTTCAGAGCTGGTGTTCATGGGGTGCTTTGAGTTGGATGTGACTTTAAAGCTGTGGTTAAGGAAGCTCCTTAAAACCAGTTTGAATATCAAGCTCCTTAAAAGTAATTTGAAAGGTACTAACCATTCTTTGCAAACCAAACACTCATCTTTAAAGCATCATATATTAATTTCCTTCTTGGAGAAAGTATGAAGAGTGAATATATATATATGACTAACACGTATTTTAATTTCAGAAACGTGTATGACTATTTGGAGATTTCCTACATCCTGATAGTATATAATCCTTTTGGTGAATATGTTTTAGATTTTTAAATGGCAGACTTAGTTATGTTGTTGCAAGGAAAATAAAAACAACAGCATTGACTGGGTCAAAAGACATTATTTTCTTCAATATGTTTGCACTCAATACTTACATGATTCTTTAACCTTTTCTTGTTCTGCAATGTATGCTGTGTGTGAGGTATGCACTCTCAAAATTCCTGAAGGCTCGGCTATAAGTTCGTTTTGACTGGACAGCACACAACAACAGCAACTTGTACATTTCAGAACTTTCATGTCCTGGTAAGTAAAGAATTGCACTGTCAATCCAAGAATAAGTGATTTAATCCACCAGCGACACCACGGGAGAAAGCTAGGCAATGTCATTGTGTGGGTTTATGGACTCTAAAAACCCCCTTGAAGGTCAGCTACCAGTTCCTATTCAATAATGCATAGTAACAAAAAGTTAAAATGTGGGTGTCTTTAAAGATTACTACACATTCTTACCACCATAAATTCCTTAATAAGTTCAAGATAATTTTTTATTAATCATGTTTAATAACTTTAGTGTATAACACTTCCTATTTTGTAATATATGCTGCTGTTGTTCTATATTACCAAGTCAGAATGGACTTATAGCTGACTCTCTTGCATGTTTTCAGAGGCTGCGAATCACAAGGGAAGAGATTGGCTGCCATCCTCTGGTGGAGCAACTGAAGGATGAAACACCTAGCTTTCACCTTTACCACCAGGCCAACAGACATCCCTATATCGATGTATTGATAACAGATATATAGATATCGGTGTACATGTCTGAAAAGATAGAAAGAGTATGGATATACAATGGATATAGAAGAAGCTGTGCTACAATATCAAAGACATGGTCCAAACGCACTGGTCTCTCTGCTGGAGAAAGATGGACAATCTCCTCTCTTTCTATTTACTGCCTCTAGAAACCTCCTGGAAGGTCAGCTATGAGTCTTCTGAGTCAACTGCAAACAACAACATCATCTTAGGTAGAGATAACTATATATCATTATCAAAGAGTTGGAAGTGACTCATGGTGGACCTTCTAGTGGTTTCCACAGAGGCTATAAATCATGTAGGAGCAGACTTAACCACCCTTCTCCCATGGATCCACTGATGAATCTGACTATCTTCAGTTTAGTAATGCAAGTTTTATGTACAATACCACACACACATTAAACTTGTGCAAGTAAAACTCTCTATGTGCAACCATTTAACATACATTATCATTATTATGCCAAAGAGAATACACTTAACTGCTATGGTGATATTATTGGGAATATAGTGGTGAACCAGATAAACTTGGCTGCTCCAACACTGAGCTCAAAGTACAGTGCACATCAATCATTTGTATGTTATTCTGTCAATACAGATTAGAATAACTCATATTATACAGAGATATAAATTCTGTTGTGTTTTTTAAAAAACCCATGTGTAGTAAGTGTATGTAAATAAATGTGGTCTTTAAATAAAACACAATAAAATAAATAAGGAACCAAATAAAAAATATTGTAGTTGTTGTTGCTGTTATGTGCCGTTGAGTCGTTTGGACTCATAGCGACCCTATGCACAACAGCCCTAAACCCCGCTCTATCCTGCGCCAACCGCACTGCCTCTGACACACCCATGCCGATTACCCCAGTCACCGAATCAATCCATCTCATAGAGGATCTTCTCCTCCTGAGCTGTCCCTCCACCCTCCCAAGCATGATGTCCCTCTCCAAGGACCCGTCCCACCTGGCAACATGTCCAAAGTATGTCAGACAAAGCCCCAGAATCCTTGCCTCCAAGGAGTAGCTTATTTTAATCCTCTCCAAGATGAATCTGTTTGTTTTCCTGGCAGTCCATGGTACATTCAGTACTCTTCTCCAGCACCACAGTTCAAAAGCATCAACCCTCCTTCTGCCCTCCCTAGTCATTGTCCAACTCTCTGATGCATAACAAGCGATTGCAAAGACCATGGCCTGTATCAGGCTCACCTTAGTCTCCAGAGAGACATCGTTGCTCCTGAGCACTTTAGAGAGGTCCCTAACAGCAGACTTTCCCATCGCGATAAGATTTTTTATTTCCTGACTGCTGGTGCCAAGAGTGTTGACTGTGGAGCCGAGCAAACTGAAGCTGTGAACAATCTCAATTACAATGCATATTTTTCAGCTAAAGAAAATATTTGTAGCATGAACAAGTATGTGTTTATTATTCAACTTCATTATAAAATAGCCTTCTCAGAAGCTTTAAATAATTGTAAGTACTTTAATAATTTAAGAATATAGTTGTGTTATTATTGGGTGCTATCAAGTTGGTTCTAACTCAAAAATTTAGATCAGCGTAATCTTGCAGTGGGAATTTAGGAAATATACCAGATGATACCAAAATGGTCATAAAATTTTAATTCATGGGCTCATAATTTGAAAAGAAATTTTAAATATTATTGCTTTATCTTCATGTTTTAATTAGCATGATAATATGAGTACTGTTTGCTCTTGATAAATTACTAGACATCTGTCACAGTGGTTTAATTGGTAAACAAATTTTACATAGCTAAAAGTTAAGTAATGTAATTTTCAGTCACATATTTATTTCCCTAGGAGTCCAGGTGATACAATGTTTAAAATGTTTGCTCTATGGAACTAATGGTCACAATTAGAACTTACCTACCGCTTCATAGGGAAAAGATGAGGCAATCTGTTTCTACAACAATATACAATCAAAGATGTCCTATTGTCAGGTCTATTCTGTCCTACATGGTTGTTGTGAGGTAACATTGACTCAATAGCAATGTGTTTGGAAATTTTGACAGTCATGCCATCAAAAATGAAAACATAGATATGTTTTCATTGCCCAAAGGAAAAAAAAAAGCCAAAAGTAATAAACAGTATATATGTTTAGTCTTTGAATCCTTGTGTAATCTGATAAATTACTTTGTAAAAAAATATCATTCATACAATGTTGTTGTTTAAGATTCTCTTGAGTAGAGGAAGACCCATAGCAACTATATGAAAAAATGTTTGAACCTTGTCCTATGTCATCCTCAGATTTTCTAACACATTTGAGCCCAGTGCAGCAGTCACTGCATCAATACAATCCTGTTGAGGGTCTTCCTCTTTTTTTTTTTTTTTTCATCTTTCCACCTTTCCAAACATGATGTCCCTCTCTGAGAAATAGCCACCCCTAGCAACATCCTCGAAGTATATGAGATAAAGCTTTATCATCTTTGTCCCTAAGGAGCGCTGTGGTTGTACTTTCTTCTAGACATACATGTTTGTTCTTTCAACATTCAAAATTTTGAATGATCTAAAGACAAATGCAAATGTAATTTTGATGGATATAGTCAAATTCCTCCCTTAAGGTCTTACTACTTTCCTTTTCTTTGAAGACTATATAATAAAGTCTATTTTCTCTTTCCATAACTTAACCAAATATGTGTTTTGAAATGTTTGATGTTTCCCCCACATCACTGTGTAATTTAGTATAGTTTTTTTCTTCTTATGGGAAAGTAAAAAATTTTCTTAGGTGAAAATTATAAATGCTTGTCAAATTATAAGAAAATTACATTATTATAAGAATATTTCACATATTTAAGAATGATTTGGATTTTTTTAGGAAATGAGATCTTAAAGTTATTTTATATCAATATTTATATTTTCTAGGGTTATATTTACAGGTCATGGTCTTCACAATCACCTGTTATGCATCAGAGAGTTGGACAATGACCAAGGAGGATAGAAGGAGCACTGATGCTTTGAGCTGTGGTGCTGGAGAAGAGTACTGGGAATACCATGGACTGCTAGGAAAACAAACAGATTTTTCCTGGAAAGGGTTAAACCGGGTGGCTCCTTGGAGGCAATGCTGAGGCTCCGTCTAACATACTTTGGACATGTTGTGAGGAGAGACCGGTCCTTAGAGAGGGACATCATGCTTGGGAGGGTGGAGGGACGGTGCAGGAGAGGAAGGCCCTCTCTGAGGTGGATTGATTCAGTGACTGGGATAATTGGGATGGGAGGGTCAGAGACAGTGCAATTGGCACAGGACAGAGCGGAGTTTAGGACTGTTGTACATAGGGTCGCTATGAGTTGCAGGCGACTCGACGGCATATAACAACAACAATAACAACATATTTACTTTGTATTTGTTTATGCAAAAGTTTCCATTTATGTCTGGTGAAGCTTATTGTGTGTTGCCATCAAGCCAACCCTTGAATCATGGTAAACCCTTTTCACAACAAGGGTTCTGCCCTTTCACCATGATCAGTTATAAATAAAACATCTGTGGTCTGTAAGGTTTTCTTAGATTGATTTTCTGAACTGGATTATTAGGACTTTCATTCTTTCTCTTTTATTGCTCTTATTGTTGCTATGTGCCATTGAGTCACCCGTCTATCTCTCGTAGTCCTAAAACATTTTAAGCAACAAATGAATCTCCTCTAACAGGCAGGTGGTGACTGCACAGGAATTCTACTTGTAAGGAGTCAAACTCAGCTAGATCTCCTACCTAGAAGGGAAAATTCTACCACTGAACCATCACTTTCCCCACCTAGTCACAATGAAGAACTGTTCCCTTTCAGGTCTTGAGTCACTGTTAGAAAGCATTTTCTCTATCTAGAATATAGAAAAATACACCTTTTATTTTTGTTTTCTGTACTAGATACAGTTTTATTATTGTTATTTATCTTTAATTCTCTGATTCCTTTTACTCCTTTTTATACATAGCGTAAGAAATTGTTCCAATTATATCCAAGTGTGATCCTGTTAACCCAATAGAAGTTATTTAAAAATAGAATTTATTTTTAAATGCCATGTCATTAAAATTAATTTAAAAAATTCTAACTTGTTGCCATGCTGCATTTTAATCTCATGAAATAAATGCCTAAAATACTTACTAAGTGCTTAGATAGAACATATTTTTTTTTCCAGTTGCTGAAATACTTTTCCAAAATATAAGATAGAGAATATCTGCAATATATTGTCATCGACAATGACTTTATTCCAACAACAAAAATTTTACAGGCCTAGATGTTGTATTTTCCTTTCATGCTCCAGTAAAGATACAATTTAATGCCATTTATTTACAGTGATTCATTGGGATCCTCTTCCACAAAAGCAGACTAAATGAACTAGCAATATTCAAGACAAACATCCATTATATAGCAGTTGGAAACTTACACAAACACATTTACTTTAGCTGCTGCAGCTAGAACAGGTATAGATTACTTACTGTGAGCTGAGGCTGGATCTTTAACAAAAACCACAGGTTTTCTTACCCACCATACTCTATTTTCCTATAGCATTTGCAGTTTTTAAATTATGTCTAATGCTACAATCCATTGAAAACCTTGTATTCTTTGTGATTTATAAACTTGAAAAATCATTCTGCAGACAGCCAGAGCTGTCTCTCAAAATAGCAAGTTTCTTCATTAAAACAAATCTATCTGGATCTTCTCTTTATGTATATGAATGAATGGTATTACCCATCTTCAAATAGGAACACAGTATAATGAAGATTTACAAATTTTGTTTTCTGCAAAATACAAAATAGTAAAATATATTAGACTTTATATGCCATGTGGTTTCTAGCACAATTGTTTAGTCCTACAATTTTAGTACAAAAGATACTGTTCATTGTTCTTAAAGGGTAAAATTGAACTATTTTATGTTAAGCACCTTTCCAGTTTCACTATCATTCAAAGTATAGGTTTTGCATAAGCACAATCAAATTTTCTGGGATTCCTATTCTCCTCAGATTCAGCCACAGTTTGTTGTGATCCACACAGTCAAATGCCTTTGTATAGTTAATGAAACACAGATAGACATTTTTCTGGTACTCTTTGCTTTCAGCCAAGCTCCATCTAACATTAGCTATAATATCCCTAGTACTACAGCCTTTTCTAAATCTTTACATATGGATTGAAGCTCAACATCAAGAAAACAAAGAGTCTCACCACTGGGTTGATTAGTAGCATCACAATATATGGTGAAGAGACTGAGATTATTAATAGCTTTAGTTTGCTTGGCTCCACAACCAACACTTTTGGTACCAGCACCCAGGAAATCAAAAGATGAATTGCATTAGGAAAGTCTGTTGTCAGAGACCTCTCCAGTGTACTGAAGAGCAACAATGTCAGTCTGGGGACAAAACTCCTCCTGATCGAGGCCAAAGTCTTTATAATTACTTACTATGCATCAAAAAGCTGGACAATGGCTAAGGATGATGGAAGGAGAATTGATGCCTTTGAGCTATGGTGTGGTATTGGTATTGAAAATAGCATGGACTGCTAGGAGAACAAACAGGTTTGTCCTGGACAGATTCTCACCTTCAAGGATCCTCCTTGGAGGCAAGGATTCTAAAGCTTCATGTTACATATTTTGAACATGTTGCAAGACTGAACCAGTCAGCCACCATGTTGGGAAGGTGGAGGAACAGCACAAGAAAGGAGGACCCTCAATGAGATGGATAAATTCAGTCACTGGGGTGGTAGGAGTAGGTTCGTCAGAGACAATAAGTGTGGCACAGAATAGGGCAGGGTGTAGGGCAGTGGTGTTTAGGTCATTATGAGTCACATGCAACTCAACAGCACATAACAACAAAAATTATATTATTGTTCTCTTTGTACATATACATACAAACTGAATGTCTTCCATCATCTATTAATGAAGTAGATAATGTTGAGGTCTTGGGACTGAATGTTTACTGAATGTTTTTTATAATAATTTCTTTCTTGTTTGCCACAGGAGGGAAAAAAATACAGTTTCTCCACTCCTCCAACTCCAGTATAAATGCAAGTATAAAGTAGATAATTAACATTTTAATTACAAAAGACGTCATTGTCTGTGTTTGTAGGTCAGCAATACAGTTATCTCTGCTAAGCCTTAATACAATGATTTTTGCTTACTTGGAATGAAAATCCTAATAAAGGATACTTCTTAGATAAACTAGAACTTCATTTACTATGAAGATTTTATACAACTGATTCAGCTTCCCATGACTTTCTACTGATAATGTCTTATAGTTGTACTTCACACAGTCATAATTAGGTGGCTTGTCTTTACCCAGTGTTTACTCAAATTTGGAAACTACTGTAACTCATGAGAATATCTAGAATGATTTTTTTTTTGCATTATGTCCTATAGATTAATTATGGGTTGCTAGGGCACTATGGTGTCCTACCGGTAAGAATCTGCACTATAGTTCCAAAGGCAGAAGGTTCAAATTTGCCTCTGAAAACCACTGGAAATTCAGCTATGGTTTGATTCCAAGTCAATGGCACACAACAACAATGGAGACATAGTCCAGAGCGTTGCGCTGCTAACCTGTGACTCTTGTTTCGGCTGCACAGGATAAAGATGGACAACCTCCTCCTCCTAGGTAGTTTGTAGCTTTAAAAACCTCACAGGAGGTCACCTATGAGTTCATTCCATAGTAATGTGTTTCATTTTGCTTTTGACTTAAAGACTTAAAGAATGTAAACTTGATATTTTAAATTTTTTTTATTTTTATTTTTTTTGGGTTTTTTTGGTTTGTCTTTTTGTTTTTTAAATATTGTTCACATTATCTGTGCCAATGCCTAACCAAGTGATAATTGGTTCTGTTCATTATTTTATCTATTTGGAGAACTAATTAGTAAACTTCAAAAGAGTAAGAATATTCACTTTCACCAAAATAAAACAGAATTAAATGTACATTAAAAAAAGCAAAAATCTGAACACTGGAGATATAAAAAAATAAAGAGAGGTAACCTGATTTAAGGAATGATTTTAGCTTATATCCTTAGTTTTTCATAATTATTTATCTGCTTTAGATTATGGATACAGTAAAGTACATATTTTTATCATACTACTTTTTTGAAGGGAGCTCTGGTCACCTAGTGGGTAAGGAGTTATACTATCAACCGAAAGGTGGGTGGTTCAAATCCACCAGTTTCTCCACAGGAGTAAGATGGGCAATCACCTCCTATGCAACTCACAACTTCCAAAAATCTGTTGTAGGATCAGCTCTGAGTTTGTTCTAAAACAACAAGTCAGTGAGTGAATTCAATAAAGCACAATGGTATAATTCATAAGAAGGTAAACTGCCAACTTAAAAGTTGAGCCTTTCTATTGGCTTGAATCCACTAGCAGCCTCTTGGAAGAATGATGATGCAGTATTAAAGTTCTCTTTTTTAAACTATTACCTTAGTCCCTTCTGGTCTCCAGCAACCTTAACTGCAGACGTAATGGTTTTGTTATGGGACAAGGATGAGAGAAAGACAGTTTCCCACACTGGGCAACAAGACTGGAGAGATATTTGAGTAAGACCCTATTGAGAGTGAGACCCTGGTAGTGAGACCTTGGTGGCGAGACCCTGATGATGGTGGTGGAAACACTGTGGCATTGCTGTGGATGAACTGTGGCAAGATGTAACCAGAAGAGCACTGAGATAAAGGCCACAATTAGAGATAATGCTATGCTTGCAGTAGACTTGAAGGAGAAGATGACTTATAATTGATCAGAAGCAAATTCTGCTAGGTGATAGTGAAAGAGGCTTCTCAAATTTGTGTTGCTGAACTGGAACCAGGAATTTCACTAATTAAGGAATTATGTTTTGCTGGCTTGTGGCTGCTGGGCTAAACCTGGAGTTGTATTGGATGATATTGTTTTGCTCCCCTAGTCTCCAACTTACTTCCCTAATAAACCCCATTCTTAGTACCATAACTGGAAGTCTGTGAGTCAACTAAGAATAAACAAACCTCTTGCTGATTCTGTGGCTCTAGAGGCACCATAGGATGAAGCTACAGGCTCTTTATCTGCTTTCTGCTCTGGGGTGATGAGGGGCTGTGCTATTCTCACTCCCTTTGCCTTTTTAGAGAGACATTCACAACTTTGTGCCTCCATGTCCCATTTTCTGCTCTTTAGACAGATGGCAATCTCCTGTCATGTGATTTAGAATCTCAGAAACCCATGAGTGGCTCAGTTATGAATCGGTGCTGACTCAATGACAATGAGAGTTTAGTTCTTAGGATTTGTGTCCTGTATATCTATAGTGGTTGTTTTCAAACCAGAATTGACTCACAGCTGGCCTTCCATGAGGTATCCAGAGGCTGTAAACTGCACAGGAGGAGATTACCTTCATCTTACTTCGATCCAGAGTTCTGAAGATCAGCAGAGGTATTGCACTGGGAAAGTCTGGTGAATCGATGCCTTTGAGCTTTAGTGCTGGAGAAGAATATTGAATATCCTATGAACTGCCAAGAGAAGAAGTAGATATGTCTTGGAGAAAGTGCATCCCGAGTCCCTTTTGGAGGCAAAACCAGCAAAGCTTTGACTCTGATACTTGGGGCATGTTGTTAGGAAAGGAATGGGTCATGGTGCCTGGACAAATGAAGGGTGGCAAAAGAGAGAAACACACCCAACCAGATGGATTGACTGCAGTGACTACAGCAATGGGCTCAAGTGTGTCAGAAGGATGATACAGGAAAGAACAGTGTTCTATGCTACCCTAGACCTGTTGCTCATAGAATCCCTCTGAGTTATATTAGACTTGACAGTGTCTAACAGCAACAACAACAATTCCCAAAATAATTGGATTTTTGAACAGGCACAGAAAGATTACATAATACATATTACGACAAAACAGAGGAAAAGCTAAAATATATTTCTAGAAAACACAATAAGTGAAATGCATTTCATAAATAATTTGTTCAGTAGTCTAAGATTCAAAATTCACTGATCTCTTTAAATGAAGAACATTTAACAGGGATAATGTATTGCCTAATTTGAAGTGTTTGTCTAATTAATGGATAATCTTTCACTTTTTCTTAGGTCATTTATTCTGAAACCATTTATTAACCAACTACTCTCAGGAAGAGAGAGAGAGAGAGAGAGAGAGAAAGGAAGAGTGGCATCCACTTCCATAATAGCTTGCCTTCGGAAACCCTATGAACCTGGAGAGAGGATGAAAGGCACTGAAGCGTCGACTCTCCTTCATAGGGTCGCTATGAGTCGCCTGCGACTCGATGGCACTTAACAACAAACAACAACTCTCAGGAAGATATTCAGGAAAGAAAAATAGAAGAAACCTCTGTAACCGCCGGCTGAAACAGACCTGCGGGTTCATACGTGTTCTGGAGTGGGACCTGTGCGAATTTAAAGAGGAGCAGGGACATGAGAGATTGGGGCGAGACAAAGATTTCTGATCAAGCCCAAATTTATTTGATGAATTCTGCTATAAATAGGCAGCGGAGTAGGCCGGGCTGCCAGGGAACCCACCCTTAGGTTATCAGTTTACAAAAGAGAGGGAGGGGCATGCCCCAAGGTGTTGATTTACAGGTGCTGATTTTAGAGGTAGGCATAGTCCCAGAGATGGACAGGGGTGGCGGCTGCGTGTACTCAGGATGGCTTCCTACAAACTTGAGTAAATTTAAAATATGCAACTCTAATTCTGGAGAAAAGGCCACGAAAGAGTCCCCTCAAAAAAATATCTATCAGATATAAATATGAGAAATGGCATTACTTAGTTTTGATACAGTAGCAAACAGTGGCAAACATCTCTGTGGCTAACACAAGCAGGTATTTCTCCCTTGTATCATCAATTTTCAGAGAGAAGGAAAAGAGTATTGAAACAATAGAAAGTGGAATTCCCCCTTAATGCATCAGTATATCTCCTGAGATGTGACATAGAGGAAATGTACTTACAGCCCACTTCTGAGAATATGTTACAGAGTAAAAAAATAAAGTGGAAAGGAGCAAAAAGTTAAAATCAAAACCAGAAAACCAATGAAAACGCACTATCTCTGCCTACCATAGGAACAGCATTTAACATAGCAGGGATGGGGATTTAAAGTCCCCTTACAAGAAAGGCAAGATTGATGGTGAATAATAAGTCAATATGTCATAGAATCCTGTTTCCTGACAAGGGCTGGACTAAGAAGTTAGCTCCTCAATGGAGCCTCTTGTGCATCCTGTACATTTCAAGAATCAGTTAATTCCACATTCTTTTTATATTGGTAAGATATCTTGACAGGGTAGCTAACATTCATGGTTAGCTATGATACACTGCAAAAAAACTTTACTCTTTATTCAGGGGCAAAGAATAAACTTTCTAGTTACTCTCTTTTTTCCTTTCCAATATATATAAATGATGGCTAAAATAAATGGTATCACTTTGAGAAGAGCCAATTTCAACTAACTGTTTATTCATTAAAAGTGGATGGCAATTATAGAGACAGAAGATAACAATGGAGGTCAATTAAGTGTCAAAAGAAATAAATAAAGCATAATTAAATCTTTTATAAAACATATGTTGCAAAGAAGAGAAACAACAAACATGTATCCATGCATCCCTTTTAAACAGTAGAAAATTTGTTAACCGCCAATAATTCCAGAAGTACTATGAAACTGGTAAAGGCAAACAGGAAAGAAAAATATGCCACACATTTAACAAGTCTGTTGTTTTGAACATTATGGTCTTCCTGCTGTTATATTTGCTGAAGGGCATAGAACTATTATTAAGTAGGAGCCAGAAATCACAGCACAGGCCAAATGGAGCATATTACTGTGAGTAAATATTTGAGAACACTGAATTCAATACTAGCGGCTGTTGAATAAGAACAAACCTCCATATAAGTTATGTATCTGACCACATGCTTGTAACAAGACTTTCAGTTATCTCATCTGAAATCCTAGGGAGAAAATAGAAGGGGATGGCAACAATGAAACAAAATTACTTCATGCAAGCTAAGAAGTAATTTGCTGAAAATGTGCCCACCCATGGAAAGTATTATCATTATTTCTTTTACTGAATCTCTACACTAGAAAATTATACATATTTCATTCATCCTCATATATTTTATATGGTGAAACAGGAGAAGTATAAATGCCATCCAAATCAACTAAAATAGCAAGACAGGTTTGCCATTTAAAATGTTTCCTGGAATTATGCTTTACTTGTGAGGTGTTGCTTCAAAATGTCTACCACACACTGAGCCCTATGTCATAGAATATGTTCCACAGCTATGAGTTAAGGGGCAGTTCTAGGTGATGCTCCACAGTTAGCTAGACAGAATGGAGGGTAAGCAGGAATCCAGCACACTCAACACAAGAAGAAGTGAAGAATCAAAAAACAAGGTTGAAGTAATATTAAGCACAAGAGGTGGTGGAAGGGAAGATAAAAACCTATGACCTAGCAGCGTGCATGATGGTGGCCATGATGGCCTCTGTGTAAAACAAAATTATAAGGGAGCATAAAGTATAAGCAGACTGAAAACATATAGTTATCAAAAGAAATGAGAGCAAATGTTAAAAGAATATCAGAATTCAGAAAAAGGATGTCTGATTAAAGCCGAGCAAATATACAAAGAATATCAGAGATTGCAGAAGAATGGATGAATAAATGAAGAGTGACAGCAATAACAATCTCAAGAACTGTCTCAGTTGTACTTCTATTGCTTTGGAACTTGTTTGAATGCATCCCCTTCCCCATTCTTTTTTTTTTTTTTACTGTACAGGAAATTTTTAAAACATTTCCTATTTATAACTGCCTAACAATTGTTATTGTTGTTGTTGTTGTTATGTGCTGTCAAATCACCTGCGACTCATAACGACCTTATGTACAACAGCCCTAAACCCTGCTCTATCCTGTGCCAATCTTACTGTCTCTGACACACCCATCCCGATTACACCAGTCACGGAATCAATCCATCCCATTGAGGATTTTCCTTTCTTGTGCTGTCCCTCCACCGTCCCAAGCCTGACATTTCTCTCCAAGGACTGGTCATTCTTTGCAACACATCTAAAATATGTCCGACAAAGCTTTAGAATCCTTGCCTCCAAGGAGCAGCTTGGTTTAGCCCTCTGCAGGAAGAAACCTGTTCAATCTCTTAGCAGTCCATGGTATATTCGACACTCTTCTCCAACACTACAACTCAAAGACATCAATTCTCCTCCTATCATCACTAGTCACTGTCTAACTCTCCAATGCATAGCAAGAGATTGCAAAGACCATGGCCTGTATCAGGTGCACCTTAGTCTCCAGACTGATACCATTGCTCTTTAGTACTTAGGAGAGGTCTCTGACAGCAGACTTTCCTAATGTAATAAATCTTTTAACTTACTGGATGCTAGTGATAGAACATGAAATCAAGATGCTCAACTAGTAAATATGAATTTTATTTTTTTTCTTTGTTCTATATTATTATGTCATTTTGTTGTATATAGAGGTCATTTGCAATCAGAGTTTGACTTGATAGAACCTAACACCACCACATAGGAATCTAAGTATGTATGTTTGCATGGCTAGATGCATAAATGTATTTACCTTTTAATTTTTTTTATTTTAATAAATATTTACAGAGATTTTGTATTTCCATTCATTCATTGTTGCACTCTTCTCCCTCTCCTTGAAAAGTAAAAGAAAAATTCCTTCACTGGTATACAATCCCCCCCCTCCACCTGGTACACTCCACTATTAATTTTTTTATTTCAAGTCAGAATATTTTTAAGCTATCTGTCTGACATACTTTGAGTGTGTTACAAGAAGGGACCAGTTCTTGGAGAGGGACATTATGCTTGGGAGGGTGGAAAGCAGCACATGAAAGGAAGACCTTTTGATGAGATGGATTGACTTAGTGACTGGTGTAACTGGGGGTAGGCATGTCAGAGACAGTGAGGTTGGCTCAGGATAGATCAGGGTTCAGAGCTATTTTACATAGATAGGGTCACTATGAGTCATACATGACTCGACAAAGCATAGCAACAACAATGACAATAACTTAATTTGCCGTCAATTATGAAAATGGAGAAAAACATTATAAGTCTTTCCCGACAATCTAAAATGTTAACATCCTTTAAACCTGCAAATTAAAATTAAAAATACAATGCTATCTAAATATACTTCAAATTTTAAATTAAATTTGATGCAAGTAAACTGCAGTAGCTAATCTTAGACCCAAGATTATCTTTTATTTTGCACTTATATTCTGAATATCAAGTTCACTTTATAATAGCTTAAAGGTTATTTTGTCAGATAGTAAATTGTACTAATTGTATTCTGTTTCTTTGTCTACCATACTTTTCAGTAATCTTCAATACTAATGAAGATCAAGGAAAGAGTGATAGGAAAACTTAGTTTTAATAGTGATAGTAGATAAGTAAAATCTTATCATTTCTGCCTTTAAATTTAGCTTAGGTTTAGAACAGTCTAGTGAAACGTCTCATAGTTTGGAGAAATGCAATGAATAATGGAAAATAATTAATCCTTTGGCAAAGGACAGGTAGCTGTAAATTCATAACTTGAATTATTAGGTCTTCTGTACTACAAAAAGAAAGACCTTCTAAAATATTTAAGAATCTTAACTCAGCATTTCCTGTTAAATATGTTTCTAGACTGAAATTCAGATAAATACAAAATACATTCTTGGTATATAACATGTCAGTTGCATAGCCATTGGATTATGAGAACAGTAGATTTTAATCATTAATACAACTTTCTATATAGTGATAGACAAATTTGCCAGAGGAAATTTCTAAAGACTGCCAATTCCAGAAATAACCTCTAAGTGATCATGAGTAACAACTATGCATTGAAGATATTTAGCTGGAGATTATGCTGTATATAAATACTATCATAGTAATATAGTACTCTATTAAATTGTTGATATTTATTCCTGTGATTATGTGGACATGAGTTACTTACAAAAGACATTTTATACCTTATATTTAAAAAGTGAAACTAACTTTGTACTGCAAATTGAAGAAGATTGGCTACTAAACTATTGTATACTAACACTAATTATTATGTCTTTATTTGGCTGAAATATTCAATATATGTGCAAGAAGATTGCTCTTGTTTTATAGGTTTTTATAATAATATATACTTTAAGAAAAGGCCATCTGTATTCTGGACTCTCTGGAATTAAATCTAAAATATATCAATACCCAGACATATTTAGATTTCAAGAAGATTGGAAAGTATGATCAATACAACAGACTAAGGAAACCAATCAATGGGCAGAACTTTGACAGTTCTACCTTCATCCAAAGTGATACATATCCCAACCTTTAAAGTGATGTACTTGTACATTAAAAGAGGGGGGAAAATTAACCTGAAATAAAACCAAAATGTTAAATGATCCCGGAAGTATTAAAAAAAGATGGAAGGAATATACTGAGTCACTGTATCGAAAGGAATTGGAAGACACAGAAGAATTTCTTGAAACAACATATGAGCAAGAACCTATGGTGATGAAAGAAGAAGTTCAGGCTGCTTTGAAGGACATGGCCAAAAATAAGGCTCCAGGAATA
>NW_006399894.1:6005930-6010333 GCF_000299155.1 Elephantulus edwardii
GATATATAGATATATAGATATATAGATATATAGATATATAGATATATAGATATATAATGAGAGAGAGAGAATGAATTAGAAACTGACACAAAAGGAGAGGAAGTAGAGACACTATAACAAAAACATTTGCCTTCTCCTTGAGTTTTCATTTATCCCTTGACAAATCAGTTTATTTACTGATTCAGCTGTGTCGCCAGTTTTTGTTTTCCTTAGTTATTTTTGGCATCTTCATACTATGTCTTATCTTCCTCATATTTTTGTCATATATATTTTTTCCCAGCATCTCCAATTCAATTCAGCAAAAATTTATTGAGAGTGAAACTTGTGTAAGTCACTCATCTAGAGGTACACAGGTAAACTATAGAACCTATCTTAAAGGATTTAATAAGTTCTTACCTTGATATAAAAGGTTTATCTGAAAAAAGCTTTGAGATATAAACAACAATTTTTTTATCTAGTTAGGATTCTTGGATGATGTGATCTATGCATAAAATTTGTCAGAAATGTGGTAGTTGTTGTTATGTGCCATCGAGTCACCTACAACTCATAGAGAACCTATGTACAAGAACCCTAAACCCTGCTCTATCCTGTACCAATCTTATTGTCTCTGACACACCTACTTTCATTACCCCAATCACTGAATCAGTACATCTCATCGAGGGTCTTCCTTTCTTGGGCTGTCCCTGCACTCTCCCAAGCATGACGTCCCTCTCCAAGAACTGGTCCCTCCTTGCAACATATTATACAACAAAGTATGTCAGATGCAGCTTCAGAACCCTTGCCTCCAAGGAGTAGCCTGGCTTTACCCTCTCAAGGATGAAACTGTTTGTTCTTTAGCAATCCATGGTATGTTCAACACTCTTCTACAACACCACAGCTCAAAAGCATCAATTCTCCTTTTACCATCCCTAGTCATTGTCCAGCTCGCTGATGCATAGCACGTAACTGCAAAGACCATGCCCTGTATCAGGTGCACCTTAGTCTCTAGACTTCCTTCATTGCTCTTCAGTACTTTGGACAAGTCTCTGAAAGCAGACTTCCCCAACACAATATGTCTTTTAATTTCCTGGCTGCTGATGTCAAGAGTGATGATTGTGGAGCCAAGCAAATTAAAGCTCTTACAGTCTCAATCTCTTCACCATGCATCATGATGCTGCAAATCGGCCCAGTGGTGAGAATTTTTGTTTCCTTGATATTGAGCTTAATTCACATTGAAAGCTACAGTCTTTGACCTTCTGTAGCAAGACTTCAGGTCCTCCTCAGTTTCAGCAAGCAGGGTTGTGTCATCTGCATAACACAGAAGGTTGATGAGTCTTCCTCCAATCCTGATACCACATTTCTCTTCATAGAGCCCAGCCTCCTGGATAATCTGTTCTGCATATAGATTCAAAAAGTATGAAGATCGGACACATCATGAGCATACACCCTTCCCAATTTTGAACCAGGCAGTGTTCCCTTGCTCTGTTCTGGTGACTGCCTCCTGGTCTAAGAATAGGTTTCATATAAGCACAACCAAGTGTTTTGGGATTCCCATTCTTCTCAGAGGAAGAAAGAGAGAGAGAGAGAGAGACTGAATACTGTATAGATAACTGAAGATATTTTGGGAAACCATGGCAGCAATACAGAATTTATAGGATATGAATCTGAAACCAATTTTTATGCATTGAATTGTGTGCCCACAAATGATAATTGTACCGGTGTATATAACTTATTTGGAAAAGAGTCTTTGTGCTCCTGAAAATGTCTACCTAATGTAAGTTAGTGTTTTGGCTTATTTCTTTATTTACCCAAGACTATAAAGTTACCAAACTTTATTACGTTTTTGTAATTTTGTAAATTGCTTAACATACATTCTGGAAAATTAATGATTAAGACAGACTTAAAAAATTTCCCATTATGTGAGTAAAATGTATATGGTAAAGATATTTTCCTGTCTACCATCTTGGCACAGTGACTAAAACAGTGTGCTTAAGCACAGCTGAGATAATGAGGATGGCATAGGTTTGGGCAGCGCTGCACTCTGATTCAAAACTGACTCAATAGTACCTAGTAATAACAAAAATCCTACCATTTCTTTGAATATTGATCAAGAAAAGCCTTCCCTTCTCCTTTTCTGTGATAAAATGGTGGTTCATCTATCTGGATTTTGCTTTTTGAGAACTTAGGTACTGATAGTTTTGAGAAAAGTAAAATATCTCATCAATTACATGCTTGCTATTTCATCTTATTCCTTTCACATGGAACAATGTCTCATTCAGTTTTCCTTTGGTTGCTGAGGCGTAGCTGATTCCCTGGCTGTGAGAGACTGCATATCACATGAGCAGAGATTGCCCATACTCCTCTCTGGGAGTCACTGGTGAATCAGCTATGAGTCAGACCCAACTAAACAGCAATGAGAAAGAGACACTTAACATAGTCAATTGGGCAAAAAAAATAGTCCACATTTCATTTCTCTCAAATTATTTACTAACAACATAATTCAATGTTGGCATAATTCTTGTCACAGTACATTGCAATATTCATGCATTTTAGAAGAAAAGTCTTTTTATATGTCCAGATCACAGCAGCCGGGAAATCAGGAGATGAGTTGCATTGGGAAAGTCAGCTCTGTGGGACCTCTCAAGAGTACTGAAGTGCAATGACATCAGGCTGGCAACTAAGGTGCGCCTCATACAGGCTATAGTCTTCACAATTACGTGCTATGCATCGGAGAGTTGGACAGTGAATAGGGTTGATAGAAAGATAATTGATGCCTTTGAGTTGCGGTGCTGGAGAAGAGTGTTGAATATACCATGGACTGCTAGGAGAGCAAACAGGTTTGTCCTGGAGAGGGTGAAGACAGAATGTTCCCTGGAGTCAAGGATTCTGAAGCTTCATCTGACATACTTTGGGCATGTTGCAAGGAGGGACTGGTCCTTGGAGAAGGACATCATGTTTGGGAGAGCAGAGGGACGGTGCAGGAGAGGAAGACCCTCGATAAGATGGATCGATTCTGTGAGTGGAGTGGTGGGAATGAATGTGTTTGAGACAGCGAGATTGGCACAGGATAGAACGGCGTTTAAGGCTGTTGCACATAGGGTTGCTATGAGTTGCAAATGACTCAATGGCACATAACAACAACAGCAACATGCCCAGATCCGCTTTTTCTTCAGCAAACTAATGATTAGATCTCTGGAGAATTTTAGGCTCAAAAGAAGCCATTACATATTCCAATGTCAAAACATATTAAGAATTAGTAATACTTCAACTTAGAAAGAAGAATGGTGACAATTTGTGTCACGTATTTTGGGCATATTATCAAGAGAGATCAATCCTTACAGAAGACATCATGTTTGGTAAAGTAGAAGATCAGTTATAAAGAAGATGACTCACTAAAGTGGATTGATACAGTGGCTGCAATAATAATCTTTAGCATGGCTAATGTGACTATGTCATAGATTCAGACAAAGGTTCTTTCTGTTCTACACAAGTGTGCTATGAATCAGAGCTTATTCAACAATAACAAATAGTAACAATAACAACAACTAATAGAACGAAGCTGGCAGTTTGGGGGCTACATTCTTGCTAAATTTTTTCCACTTAACCTTCTTATACAGGAAACAATGTTTGAAAACAAATTAAGTACTGACTGTCATTGATTTATAATCCTAAAATAGATACAAGGTTAGAAATGTTCCTAGGAGGATAATTCCCATAATCTTCCAAAAAGCAACTTGTGGCTTTGAACCACTAAACTTTTGCTAGCATTACAACACATAACAAACCACATTACCAGGGCTCTTTAATTGAATTAGTGTGCTTATTTCACTTATCTATTTACATAGAAAATAATACATAAAGACAAATTGAGTATTGTGCAGCAATGTTTTATAATTCTAAAAACACCTATATTATGTGACAAAAAAAGAGAAAGTTAGGTAGCATCTAGAAATAAATGCTCTATCTATGTCATGAATTCCTATTGCTGTTTCAGTCTAGCACTGGGAAGTAAACAACCAGAGGGGACTTCACCTCAGGCCCACCTAAAGCAGCTAGCATTAGGGCAAGCTGCTTTAAATCTTATTCGAAACAAGATGAGGTATAAATAAGTAGGTATATGAAGATCCGTATCAAATCCCCTGAAAATCCTCTGGCTTAACACTGGCATTTTTACTCAGTGGCTGTAAAGATTATTTATTTTCACAAATGTATTTTGTCGTTGGCTTAGTTTATTCCTCTTATAAAATGATAACATCAGCTTTGAGCCTATTTTTTCCTTATGTTCTCTAACACAACAAAATTTTCAGTTGTTTAAATAAATAATCACAGTGCCATTACCACTGTAGTCTATTGTGTTCATAGACCACAAAAAGCCGGTATTATTACCAAATTCAAATTTACAATCTAGTATTTACTTTTATTAA
>NW_006399894.1:6010433-6030300 GCF_000299155.1 Elephantulus edwardii
TATATAAATATATCACGGCCTGCTGAAATAACAAACACATTAATCTTGGATAAGTGCAGCATTAAAGGCAAGGATGATAAAACTTCAGTTCACATAAAATGGGCATGTTGTCAGAAGGGGCCAGTCCTTGGGAAAAGACAACATTTTGGACAAGTAGATCATCAGCAAAAGAGATGAAGACCCTCAGCAAGACAGATTGAACCAGTCACTGTAACAATGAGTTGAGTATTGCAGTACTTTTGAGGATAATGCAAGAGAAAGCCAGCTTTCAATCTGCTATTCAGGACTTGGCACTGACTTGATGGAGCCTAATACCAACAACTATACTAGACTGAAGAGTTAAGTAGCTTGAAAGATTTGAGCAATTATTGTCAAAAGATAAGTATTACTGAGGCTTTGTGTATAATTTATGCCCTACACAGTTTTAACAATAAAATGCTCAAATTGGTAATTAGTAAGTGTGAAAATAAAAATAAATACTTAAAATGTCTGGTATACTTTAGGATGTGGAAAATATACATGTGTATCATCTATAGGGACATTTCTCTTACTTGTAGTTGCTCCTCATTTTCATATATTAGCTAATAATCTTTTCCTATCCTTGCTGGAAAAGACAGATAATGGTAATAGATATGAAGAGCTTCTTTATTCAAGACTTAACAATGCTTTTTAATTTTTGTGAAAAGAATAACAATAAAATCCACTATGTTTCAATCTTTCAGAAAATGTAACAGCCTTTAAGTGAGTCTTATAAAAGTTTAACCTTTCACTAAATTTGAAATGTAGTGCGCAAATATCTGAACATTTAAGATAACATACAAACAGGCATTTTCAGATTTAAATTTATCTTCCCAATGTCTTTTAATAAAGAAATACTTATGAATTTTTACTGACAAAAATAAAGATTGTGAAGAAAGAAGAAACATTACATATTTACCTCTTAGAAATCTAGATAATTTTATTCTTAATTCTATAATGATCAATGATTGCTCTCTGAAAATTATTTGTAATTTAATTATATAGCCAATAATGCATGTGTAATTACTTTTTAAAAGACAAATTATCTCAGATTATGTGAAATGAAGAGCAAATTATAGAATAAGGGATATTAGAACAAGGTAGTCAGTAAATATACTATCAAAATAATTTTCAGCAAAACAACAAAATTACCAGAAATGCAATAATTGGCAGAAAACTTGAATATAGGTTTTACAATATTACAAAAAGTTCCGTTATATATTCCCAATTTTCAGGAAGGTTATAATAGTAGTTCTTTTTTTCTATTTAAGTTGGCATATACTTAATGCTTATAAAAATTTTAAAACAGATCTAAGTTCTTATAAATTCCCTTCTCATTGAATAATAATATTTAAAAAACATTTTGCAGGGAAACTAATTTCTTTTTTATTGTGATTTTAATAAAAATTTATAGAAAGGTTGAGTTTTCATTCATTCATTATTGCACATTTTCCTTCCTTCTCCTCCCTTTCCTTTTTCCCGGTCCACTTCGCAAAGCACCTCTTGTTTCCGATTGTTGTTGTACATAGAATGTCTAATCATACATTCCTTTCAGACAGTGCTTCCAAACATCTATTCCAATGCAGTGTTTATTATCTATCCACTGGCTTCTTACTCTCTCCCTAGTGTCTTTTGTTTGTCCTATTTTATAACAACAATGTTATGCAGTAACAGAAATTTCACATAGCATTATGTCTTCCAGGCTCACATAGGTTGTCTAGTGTTATTTTTATCTTCACATTGAAATTATTTTGAACACAATATGTTCACTTCAGTATTAACTTAATATTCTACTCAATGGAGAACCTATATCAGTTACCCCTATTGTTGTTATGTGCTGTTGAGTCACCTGCGACTCAGCGACCCTATCTACAGCAGACCAAAACCCTGCTCTGTCCCTTACCAATTTTATTGTCTCTGACATGCCCATCCCCATTACCCCAGTCACTGAATCAATCCATCTTATTGAGGGTCTTTCTCTCCTGCACTGTGCCTCCACCCTCCCAAGCATGATATCCCTCTCTGAGGACTGATCCTGCTTTGCAACATGTCCAAAGTATGTCAGATAGTGCTTCAGAATCCTTGCCTCCAAGGGGCAGCCTGGCTTCACCCTCTCTAGGACGAACTTGTTTGTTCTCCTAGTAGTCCATGGTATATTCAAAACTCTTCTCCAACGCCAAAGTTCAAAGGCATCAACTCTCCTTCTATCATCCCTAGTCATTGTCCAGCTCTCTGATAAATAGCAAGTAATTGCAAAGACCATGGCCTGGATCAGGCACATGCTAATCTCCAGACTGACATTGTTCTTCAGTATTATGGAGAGGTGTCTGACAGCAGACTTTCCCAACACAATACATCTTTTAATTTCATGGCTGCTGGTACGAAGAGTGTTGACTGTAGAGCAAAATAAACTGAATCTGTCATCTATTACAATCTCTTCATTATCCATCATGATGCTGCTAATCGACCCAGTGGTGAGAATCTTTCTTTTCTTGACATTGAGCTTCAATGCATATTGAAGGCTGCAGTCCTTGATCTTCTGCAGCAAGCCCTTCAGGTCCTCTTCAGTTTCAGCAAGCAGGGTTGCATCATCTGTATAATGCAGATTATTGATAAGTCTACCTACAATCTCGATGCCACACGCCTCTTCATAGAGCCTAGCTTCTCGAATAATCTGTTCCACATATAGATTGAAAAGATACAAGATAGTACACATCCCTGATGCACATCCTTCACAATTTTGAACCATGCAGTGTTTCCTTGCTCTGTTCTGACAAATGCCTCTTGGTCCAGGTATAGGTTTCTCATAAGTACGATCAAGTGTTCTGGGATTTCTAGTCTTCTTAGAGACAGCCACAGTTTGTTGTGATCCACACAGTCACCTTTGCATAGTCAATGTAACATAGGTAGACGTTTCTCTGGTACTTTCTGCTTTCAGCCAAGATCCATCTGACATTAGCTATAATATCCCTAGTGCCATGGCCTCTTTTAAATCCAGCCTGCACTTCAGTCAGATTCTGCTTAATATTATCCAAAAATGACTGGAACAGCACACAATTTACCACTATAAACTATTATAAAAATGTGTCTTGATGAAGGTGAAATAAGAATGATACTTAGAGAAAATGTTCATGAGACTTTGTGTCACTTGCTTTGGACGTATTTTCAGGAGGAAACAGTAATTGGAGAGAGATGTACTAAGAAATGTTGAGAGTAGGTATAAGAGAGGAAAACCCTCAAGGAGATGAACTGACATAGTGACAACAACAATGGGCTTGAGTGGAATTGAAATTAGAAGGATTACACAGACTAGGTCAAGGTTCGATCTATTCCCATAGGATTATTATGAGTCATAGTCAACTTGATGATACTTTTTCCAAGCATAGAGCCTAAAATATCAATTGCATCTCAATATCAAGAAATCAAAAAACTTTAACCACTCGATGTATAAGCAAAATCATGAGAAGGAGAAAAGATTGAAACTAGCAAGGATTTCATCTTACTTGAATTCACAATGAACATCCTTGGTACCAATAGTCTGATGATGTATTGCATAGGGAAAGTCTGCAGTTAAATCTTCTCTCTCAAATTATTATGAAACAATGATATCAGTTTGAAGACTAAAGCATCCCTGATTCAGATCATGGTCTTGTAAATCATATGCTATGCATCTGTGATCTGGAAAATGAATAAGGATGACAGAAGAATTGATGACTTTGAGTTGTGCTGTGGGAGAAGAGTCCGAAATAGCCCATGGACTGCCAAAAGAGCACATATGGGACTTGGAGAAGGTGCAGTCAGTGTGCTCCTTGGAGACAAAGATGATGAAAGTTGGTTTCACATACTTTGAGCATGTTGCTAAGAGAGGCTATTCTATGGAGTGGGACATTATGTTTGGGAAAGTGGAGAGTTAGTGTAAGAGAGTAAGACCTTCAACAGGGTGGCTGACACAGTAACTAGAGTAAAGGGCTCAATTATATCAGAGATTATGAAGATGGCATAGGATAGGAAGGATTCAGGTTTGTCATTTCTAAGGTTTCAATGGATCATACTCAACTCAACAACAATAAACAAGAGCAATACTAAACAACACTGTTACATTACTGGTCCTTTTTCTCTCCTCATCAGTCATTGGAGGAAATTATTATTATAATGTTCCCGATTGAAGAATGTGGACATTTGTGTAATGATACATGGCAACATTCTCTAAATATGCTTGTTGAAGTTGTTGTTGTTATTTGCTAACTATGACTTAGAATGACTCTATGAATGACAGATCTGAGTCTTACCCTATCCAGCACCATTCTCAGAATATGACTTATTAAAACCCATTGTTAAAGTCACTTTGTCATTGTACTGATGGTCTTTCTCTCTTTCTCTGACTCTGCTTTCCCAGTATGATGTCTTTTTTCCAAGGATTGTCCCTCTTGACAACATAACTAAAGTATGTTGTTTTGTTGTTGCTATGTGCCAGTGAGTCACCTGGAACTCATAGCGACTTTATGTACAATAACTCTGAAGTCTTCCCTGTCCTCAGCCAATCTCACTGATTCTGACACACGTAGCTCCATTGCCCCAGTCATAATCAATCCATCTCATCTGGGGTCATCCTCTCCTGTGCTGTCTCTCCACCCTTCCGAGTATGATGTCCTTTTCCAAGGATTGATCCTTCATGGCCAAATGCCCAAAATATGTGAGACAGAGCTTCAAAATCCCAACCTCCAAGGAGAAACTTATTTTCTAATCCTTTGCCACCCTCACAATCAATGTTTTGTGTAATTCCATGGTGCTACCATTGTATCAATCTCTGTGTCTGAGGGTCTTCCTCTTTTGGGTCACTATCATCCAAGCATGATATCTTTATTCAGGAATTGGTCCCTCTTGATAACATGCCCCCAAATATGTGAAATATCTTTTAAAATATCTTTCAAATGTCATATTTATTATTAGTATTATTTATTAGTAGTACTATTACTTATTTTCTATTTATTTAGATAAAATAATATTTTAACTTAAATGTACTTGTAAAGGAAGATTCATTTCACTATTACAAATAGAAAATGTTTACTAAAATATAAAATATTTTAGTATTGCTTGTCATAATAGACTACAATCTTAGATAGAATATAATTAAAACAAAGCACTATTATTATATCTTAATTATTTCCTATTGCCTAGCAAATGTCTTAGTCCAATGCCTTCCCTCTCTTAGTTAAAATAATAAGTTGAAAATGTTGTTTAAGAGTAATTAATTCCAATCTGATACTTTTTCTTAATAAAAATCAGAATAAACACTAGGTGTGGGTAAAGGAGTTGTCATTCTTCCATTTTAAACCATTGTAATTTAAAGTCAGAGCATATATAATATTCTATATTCTGAATTACTGATTTGGCGCTTGGGTAGTAATTGCTCTAACCACAAATGAAAGGTTTTATAAGATTTATTCTTTCATAGTTTAAGAAGCCAGAAGTCTGCATTCAAGATAGAGAGGATATTTTTCTCTGTCATTGCTTAAGGTATTTCCTTTTCCCTTTCAATATATGTGGACCTGGCATTCCTTGGAGATATCCTTGTTTCTGTCATCAGTATTATTTGATGCATCCGATTGAAAGGACAGCTTGTTTACAGTAGTAGTCGGGTCTCTCTTACCACTGGGCCAATTGGCAGCACCATGATATATGGAGAAGAGATTGTTAACAATTACAGCTTGCTAGGTTCTACAATCAACATTCTTGACACCAGCAGTCAGGAAATCAAAAGACGAATTGTACTAGGAAACTCTGCTGTCAGGGACCTATCCAGAGTACAGAAAAGCAACAATATCAGTCTAGAGACTAAGTTGTGCCTAGCACAGGCTATGCTCTGCACAAATACTCACTATGCATTAGAGAGCTTTACCATGACTAAGAATTTCAGGAGACGATTTGATGCCTTTAAGTTGTGCTGCAGGAGAAAAGAATTGAGCATACATACCATGGGCCACCAAAAAAACAAATAGCTCTGTCTTAGAGAGGGCGAAACCAAGTTTCTCTTTGGAGGTTAGGATTTTGAAGATCCATTTCCATATTTTGAGCATATATCCTTCGTGAAGGGTATCATGCTTAAAACGGCAGAGTAACGCACAGGAGAGGAAGGCCTCAGATGAGATGGACTGATATAGTAACTGGGGTAATAGGGGTTGGTGTGTTGGAATCAGTGAGACCCACTCATGAAAAAGCCAGCTTCCAAGCTGCTGTACATAGAGTTCCTATGGGTCATAGGCAACTCAACAGTACATAACAATAGCAACATTAAAAAGTGTGATTTAAGCAAGAGTTCTTGAATAAACATGGGGACTTGACTAAAGGTATGACATGAGTACTTGAGGAAGAATTAGGACTAAGAAAAGGGTTAGGCTAGATGGTTGTAAGAGACTGATGAAGCAACCTACACAAATTCTTCCTCAAATTAAGGTTATACAGAGATGAAAATTTAACAACAAATATCACAGAAAATCACAAAATGGAGATCAAGGAAACAACCCTGAGAATCCTGGTCAAATTTAGACATAGTTTTTGGTACATAATTAATTCCATGACAATGACAGAGATAATGCTAGAAAGATGTAATTTTTGTCTCAAGAAATTGTATATTTAAATATGATATGTGATAAGTCACTGGTTGGTCAGTTGACTTTTATTCTGACAACTACTACTACTACTACGGCCATCACATCAGGGGCTGGTCAATGGGAGATGGGTGTTGAATGTTATAGGCAAAAGTAGTAAGGGATGGTGGTGGAGTAAGGAAAGGGTGGATTAAAAAAAAACAAACCAACCAACAACAACATATAGCAGGGATGGGCAGAAACATTGAATCTATTGGTCATTTTATAACTGGGCAAATGTCTTTCATCTGCTATTTTCTGTGGAATGCTTGTCTGTCAGATACTATTATATATATTTAAAGATTGAGACAGACTAAGAAGAAGGATTGGCCATCCACTTCTGAAATGACAGGTCTTCAAAAACCCTATGTACAATAGAGCACACTTAGACTATCATTTGGACTAACAGACATGGCAATTGAAACTGAGATCTTAGAAATATAAAGACAGAGAAAGAGGAATAGTTATAAGGAGACACTAGTGATTGTAACATGGAATGTGAGAAGCATGAATATAGGAAAATTTTGTTAAGAAAGAAATGGAATGCATAAATATTGACATAGTAGGTATTGGCAAAATCAGATGGCTTGGAATAGGACATTTTGAATCAGATGATCATATGATTTACTATTCTAGGGATGAAAAGGCAAGAAAAAATGCGGTTGGTTTCATAATTAAAAAAGTGATTTCTAGATCTATCCTGAAATACAATGTGGTGATTGACAGGATAATATCCATATGCATACAAGGAAGTCCAGTGAATACCACTATCATTCAAATATATGCACCAATAACTAGAGTCAAAGAGGAGGAAATAGAAGATTTCTACCAACTTTTGCAGTCAGAAATTGATCAAACATGCAATCAAGGTGCATTGATAATAATAGGTGACTGGAAAACAAAGGTTGGGAACAGGGAAGAAGGATCAGTAGCTGGAAAACACGGGCTCTGAGAGATAGGAGGCTGAGGATAGAATGATAGATTTCTGCACATTCAGTGATTTATTCATTGCAAATACCTTTTATAAGAAACATAAACGCAGGCTATACACACGGATTTCACTTGATGGTATGCATAGGGATTACATCAATCACATTTGTGGAAAGACTCGGTGCAGAAACTCAGTATCAGCCATGAAAACCAGGCCAGGTGCTGATTGTGGGACAGACCACCAGCTACTCATATGCAAGTTCAAGCTGAAGTTGAGGAAAATTAAATCAAGTCCACCAGAACCAAAATTTGACCTTAAATCTGTTTCACTCGAATTTCAAAAGGATCTCAGGAACAGATTTGAGGTCTTGAGCAGCAATGAGCATAGACCAAATGAGCTCTGGGAGGATATCAAGAAAATCATCCATGAAGAATGCAAAAGATCATTACTACTGCTACTATTACTACTACTTTTCTGACTAAGAATGATTCTGAATTGACTCTTAGAAACAGATATAAGAAATTTAGTCAAGCCAATCAGGCTGCTAGCGTATTTCTGGAAGAATTTATTTCAGGTTGTTATGTGCCCTTGAGTTGACTGTAACTCATAGAGACCCTATGAAACATACCTTTGAACCCTGCCCTATCATCAGCCAATCTCACTGTCTCTGATACCCCTATTAATACATTCCTGTATTACTCTAGTAACTGTGTCGATCAATCTTCTCCAGGGTGAATATTTTTCATTTTTTCCCCTTTCTTTTTAAAAGATATCGAGTGTAATTCAAAATTTTACATAGTAATTTAGGACATTCTATTCCAAATGTGATTCCAAGTGCTGGAATGAAAGGTAAGGACATTTTCAAAAGTAATCAGGAAAAAAAATGTGGCAACAATTATTTGATGAGAATAACTTAATTGACTCATCAATTCAAGATGAAACATTGACTTTCTCTCTTTTTTTTGTTTTGTTGTTTCATTTTGGTTTTGTGGGTGGTAATGTCATGACCATGAAACACAGGAACAATAATGTAAAACCAAAACACCAACAAAAAGGTAATAATCATCTTATTATATGATGGAATTATTTTAGAAAATTTCATGTTTAACATCTTGGTTAAAATAATACCTTGATTTTTTTTTGTTAGTTTTTCCAAGGTATTGGCACTTTTATGCTTTAGAGAATGACATAAGATAATGCCTAATAAGTTTAGGTATATCTACTTGGGCTGGGTTTATATTCTGGCACTGCCATTCACTTAGCTATCAGGTCTGGGTCAACTCCACCGTGACTCATTTTCTTCATTCAAAATTCTTATAATAAAATGATTATTATGTAATATTATGAATTTTCAAAATGTTAATTCATGTAAATATTTTATTATATTTTCTTCATATTATTATCTAATAAGATTTTAGACATTAAAAATAATTTGGCACATAATAGATATTTAATAATGTATTTCTCAAAGCAACTATCTTTTTATACCAATTTTTAAAATATTAGAATATTATTTGTGCATTATTTTTCCTTTAAGGTTTAACGTTTTGTTTTTCTCACCTTTCAGTAGGTGTATGTTCTAAAAATCACTCATTTAAAATCTTAATATATATGCTGTGAATATCTATAGTAATTAAAGCCATTAAGACTATATATTTATTTAATCTTTCCATGAGGAAAGCACTAACATAGGGATGTTCAATTTTGAAGACAATTTCAATAATACTGAGAAATATAGACCTACTAGTAATAACAAAATTTTGCATTCTAACTCACGTTCTTTTGTGTTCCTAAATTATAATTTGCTCTTCATTCTTTAAGTTTAGTTCTTTGTCTGTCATTGAATGTATAAGGAATATTTTGATCATCAACATGAACATGAAGTAACAACTGCTTGGGGTCTTGTCTACTTGATTGCAGAGATTCAATAATCACTGCATATGCTTGTTAAAAATAAACAAATGTGAATCTATTATTGATAGATAGTCTTTGATTGTATCTTTCACTAGAAAATATTTCTTCATATCCTCAAATCAATTCTCCTAGTGAAATTCCTTAATTATTGAATTTCCAACACACTCACTTTTATACAATATAGGCCAAAGTTGATGGGAAATGTGCAATTAAAACTTTTGTCCTCTCAGTAGATTAAGTTGTATCCTTGAACTTTATTTTGTGTTCTTTCCTACTTTTATGCAGCATAATGACTAATGTAGAGCATATAAAATTATCTTAAATCCTTTGATAAAGCCATACATCAAAATCCCTAGTAAAAAGCTTTATAATGTCGTGTAAAGGAATCACAACAACTTTTAATTCTAAATATGCATCCTAAATGTTAAAGTGTGTTCTCAATTACATTCAAATTTTTTCTCAACCAGAAAATCATCACAATTACATTTTATTTAATTGAACTCAGTTATATTGTGAAACTAACAATTAAAACTTTTTTCAAACAAAAGCCCTTTTTAGCTACAACAGTAACACTATATATTGCTTTACTCAATCTGCAGTTCAGAAAAGCAAAACCACAGAATTAATCAGTGCATTTTTGTTTTCCATTCTCTATGGTGCCCTTTTGTAGCTTTCAATTATAAAGAGAAAATTATGAAAATAAAATAAAAACCTAAGTCACCTCAGAAAGCAATGATCTGAAAACAGAGTCAAAGTGCTGAAATAGTTTTAATACGCTTTTATAGATGTTGAGAATGAAATAGTGGAAGATTGCAGAATGAAATCACAGGCTAGCCCTCTGAGATCTGGGCAGCAAATTTACCATGCTATTCCACAAGTCATTTAATATTTTCATTAAAATTGAAAAACTTAACAGGAGTTTCAATTATGTCCATTATGCTCAGGAGACCAACTTTTGAAACTAGGCCAACAGATCCTGACTAACTGATAAAAGCGAAATGGTTTTCCTTTTTAATATATTAATTGCACATTATTAAACTCAGGCAGAAATACTTAAAGAAATCTAAACTAATTAGATTCTATTTCACCAACTTCCCACAATCTGATATTCTGATACACACTGTGAACAGATACATGAATTATTTTGTTGTTCGAGGAAAAATAACTTAAACTCCAGACCAAAATGAAAGAGCAGAATAATGAAACTGATTCCTGCATAACACGATCTTCATTAAATTAGTACACTAAAATAAGTTCTAGAAATATTTAAGATAAATTATCAAATTATATTCTCAAACCTCATTGCTATGGAGCCGGAATGAATCCAAAGCTGATCCCTCATCCTCTCAAGTGGATTGTCACTGTCTCCATACCTTTTCAACATGTATGCAGAGCAGATTATTCGAGGGGCTGGGCTCTATGAGGAGAATTGTGGCATCAGGATTGGTGGAAGATCTATTAACAATCTCCGTTATGCAGATGACACAACCTTGCTTGCTGAAACTGAGGACCTCATGCACTTGCTGCGAAGGGTCAAGGACTGCAGCCTTCAGTATGGACTAAGGCTCAACGTAAAGAAGACAAAGATTCTCGCCACTGAACCAATTAGCAGCGTCAGGATGGATGATGAAGAGATTGAGAGTGTTCACAGCTTCACTTTGCTCAGCTCCACAGTCAACACTCTTGGTACCAGCAGTCAGGAAATCAAAAAGCGTATCACGATGGGAAAGTCTGCCGTTAGGGACCTCTCAAAGGCACTCAGGAGCAAAAGTGTCTCTCTGGAGACTAAGGTGCGCCTGATACAGGTCATGGTATTTGCAATCGCTTGTTATGCATCAGAGAGTTGGACAATGACTAGGGAGGCCAGAAGGAGAGTGGATGCTTTTGAGCTGTGGTGCTGGAGAAGGGTACTGAATGTACCATGGACTGCCAGGAAAACAAACAGATTCATCTTGGAGAGGGTTAAACCAAGCTACTCCTTGGAGGCAAGGATTCTGGGGCTTCGTCTGACATACTTTGGACATGTTGCCAGGAGGGACGGGTCCTTGGAGAGGGACATTATGCTTGGGAGGGTGGAGGGACAGCGCAGGAGGGGAAGACCCTCTATGAGATGGATTGATTCGGTGACTGGGGTGTGTCAGAGGTGGTGCGGTTGGCGCAGGATAGAGCAGGGTTTAGAGCTGTTGTGCATAGGGTCGCTATGAGTCGGAAACGACTCGATGGCATATAACAACATAACATAAATTGCACAAGAGAAAAATTCCCATCATCCTCGCATTGAGCAGCATGATGGATTTGAACTGCCTGCCATTGGGCTGGCAAGACAACTTCTTACCCTTCAGGCCACTCACTACAGAATCTATGCCAAATCATAGCAAATCACATTGGGTTTCTGGGGCTATGAATCTTTTTCTCTTTAATTTTTTTATTTGAGGGGGTCAGTTTTTCTTGCTGAGGGCAGCAAGTGCATAGGCTCTCTCAGTGAGCAGCTGTGCTTCCTCTGTACCATCACAGCTTCTGGTTGCACAGAATGATGACAGCTCCACAGATGGCAGTCATGTGTACAGGGGGGAATGGGTGCTTCTTCTACTCGTTCTTGAATGTCACGTGTGAGATGTTGCTGAGCATGGCCTGGGTGTTCTTGATAATGATGGTCTGCATGTAGGAGTTGGCTGGCTACCTCTCACCTGACCATCACTTCTTTACCACCACAACCTTTTTTGCTGTGAGCTGCTCATTCCAAGCCCACAGTCTTGTGGTGGATGAGTCCACAATGGTAGTTGCAATGTTTTCAGGTTATTTGGCTTGGTACAGGATGTCTGCTTGTTTCTTTTGACCAGGAAACTACAGAAGTTACATACAATCATCTGTTGGCTCATCCACTGGAGGTGGGCAGACATGGCGGTAGCTTCTCTAACTGGGCAGACAGAGATGGAAAGAGACCCAGGCCATAAATTTTAATGGAGAAGATGGTCCACATTTCTCCCCAGAAGAGCTGGTGAGTTTGAACTGCTCATCTTTCAGTTAACAGCCAAACACTTAACCAGGGCTCCTTATGGTGGAGTAGAGCACACATGTATTGACAATTTACCAAATCAATACAATTTTAAAGATAAGGGTATTTTTTCCTAATTATATGAACACATAATTTCTCAATATTAGTGAGAATTAAGCATTTAGAAAATATAAATCCCCAGGTAAAATATATACACTTCTTGAGGGCTACATAGAAGATAAATGTTTCCAGTAACTATCACTTAATTAGGGAGCTCTGGTGGCTTAGTGGCAAGAAGCTACACTGCAATCTCAAAAGCACGAGATTCAAGTTCACCAACTGCTAATTGGGAGAAGGATTGGCAATCTCCTCCCAAGAGATAACTGCCAAAAGGTCTAGGATGGGTTAGTTCTGACATGACAATATACAACAACAAACATCCCTTACTCAACATGAAACAGTAACCCAAGTTCACTTTTAGGGAAAACATTCTACCTTACACTCAATTAGTAAGATTTTACAAGAATTCACTTCCACTAAATTCTAAATTTCCAGGCCACAATAATTGATTTACTTGTACATGTTTGTGGTGTTAGTCTAAAATTTGCTTGTTTAGCCCTCTCTGATCTCCAGCTACTTTAACTACAGACACATGATCTTGCAAATCATCAGCATGAGCAGCTGTAACACTAAGAGAGAGAGTGCTTCCCACAATGGGTGGCAAGACTTAAGGGAAACTGAGACAAGAGCATGTCGAGAGTGAGACCTTGGTGGTAAGTCCCTGGTGATGGTGGTAGAGAGACTATGGAATTATTGTGGAGAAACTGTGGCAAGGTGTAACCAGAGAACCCTGAAATAAAGGACACAGTTAAAGAATTTTGCTGTGTTTGCAGGATCATTGAAGGAGAAGCTGATTTATAACTGGGTGAGGCAAATCTTGCTGAATTATTTGGATTTGACTGTTGAACTGAAACCAGAACTTTTACTAATTAAGGAATCATATTTTGCTGTTAATCTGGTTTGGGACTACTGGACTAAACCTGGACTTGTATTGTGACATGTTCTTTACCTCCAACTTCTTTCCCTTCTAAATCCCATTATTAATACCACAACTATGAGTTAACTCAGTGATTTTACAACAAATATTGAACCTCTTGCCATCAATGTGGCTCCAGAGGCACCATGAGGCTAGGCTGTGGGCTTTTATCTGCTTTCTGCTCTGGACCACTGAGGGGCTGTGCTATTTTTACTCCCTTTGGCCCTTTCAGAGAGACACTCATGGGCCAATGCCACTTGTTTCACTTTCTTCTTTTTTTGGCAATGTCATACCAGAATTTAAAGTATACCCTCAGTCTTTTGCTAAAGTTCTTTTAGGACAAAGTTCACTGCCAGGGAGCCTATTGCAATGTACAACAAGTCTCCATCAGCTTTTGATGGCAAACATCTTTATGAGAGGACAATTCTATATTTTTGCAACAGTGCAACTGATGGAGTCAAACCATTAACTTTTATTTTTCAGCAAATCATATTATTCACTAAGTCATAAGAGTCTTTGGATTCGAATATCTGATGCTATTAAGCCACATACCATAAAACAGACTCAAGATATAAAGAGAAGCTAAAACTTGAGAGCACTGCTTATTTCTAAACCCTCCTAAAACTGAAGTAAAAATACTTCTGATAAATAAATATGTGTCAGCTTTTGGTTACCTTTTAAAAAGAAAATATATGTGTGTGTATACATATATATTCAAAAGCAAAGACAAATTCACAGTTAAATTTAAAAAATTAAGTTGATCAACATAGGAAATGATAAATTAATTCATAATTTTGTTCATATTTAATACAAAGCAGGAACACAGTAAATATTGATTTGAAAACTTTTTTTTTGTTCTGACTTTATGGTACATATCAACAACAATATTGTTTCAGTTGGGTTTGTTGTTGTTATGTACCATCAAGTCACTTGTGACTCATAGGAACCCTATGTACAACAGCCCTAAACCCTGCTCTATTCTGGGCCAATCGCACTGTCTCTGACACTCCCATCTGGAATACCGTAGTCACTGAATCAATCCACGTCGTAGAGGGACTTCCCATCCTGCACTGTCCCTCCACCCTACCAAGTATGATGTCCTTCTCTAAGGACCAGTCTCTCCTTACAACATGCCCAAAGTATGTTAGACGGAGCCTCAGAATCACGGCCTCCCAGGAGCCGTTTGGTTTAACCATTTCTAGGATGAATCTGTTTGTTTTCCTAGCAGTCCACGGTACTCTCTATACTGTTCTCCAGCAGCAAAGCTCAAAGGCATCAATTCTCCTATCCTCCTTGGTCATTGTCCAACTCTCTGATGCATAACAAGTGATTGCAAAGACTATGGCCTGTATCAGAAGCACCTTAGTCTCCAGAGACCATCCATTGCTCTTCAGTACTTTGGAGAGGTCCCTAACAGCAGACTTTCCCATGCCTTTTAATTTCATGGCTACTGATGCCAAGAGTGTTGACTGTGGAGCCAAGCAAACTAAAGCTGTGAACAATCTCAATCTCTTCACCATCCATCCTGATGCTGCCAATTGGCCCAGTGGTGAGAATCGTTGTCTTCTTGACATTGAGCCTCAATCCATATTGGAGGCTTCAGTCCTTGACCCTCTTCAGCAAGTGCTTCAGGTCCTCAGTTTCAGCAAGCAGGGTTGTGTCCTCTGTATAACGCAGATTGTTGATAGATCTTCCACCAATCCTGATGCTACATTTCTCCTCATAGAGCCCAGCCTCTCAGATAATCTGTTCTGCATACAGGTTGAAATGGTATGGAGACAGGACGCATCCCTAGTGTACGCCCTTCCCAATTTTGAACCATGCAGTGTTCCCTTGCTCTGTTCTGATGACTTCCTCCTGGTCCAAGAGTAGGTTTCTCATTAACATGATCAAGTTTTCTAGGATTCCCATTCTTCTCAGAGTCAGCCACAGTTTGTTATGATCCACACAGTCAAACTCCTTTGCATAATCAATGAAATACAGATAGACATTCTTCTGGAATTTCCTGCTTTCAGCTAAGATCCATCTAACTTCAGCTACAATATCCCTAGTACCACAACCCCTTCTAAACCCAGCCTGGACTTCTGGCAGTTCTCTGCTGATGTACTGTTCCAGTCGTTTTTTTATAATCTTCAGTAAATCTTGCTTGCTTGTGAAATCAATGAGATAGTTATATAGTTTCCACACTTGAGGCCTTGGACACTAATGAGCGAAGACCAGATGAGTTGTGGGAGGATACCAGGGATATCATCCAGGAAGAGTGTAAATGGTCTTTGCAAAGACAGAAGAGGAAGAGAAAACCAAAATGAATGTCAGCAGAAACTCTGAAGATTGCACTGGAGTACAGAGAAGCCAAGGCACAAGGAAGAATTCAAGATACTAAAGAGTTGAAAAGAAGATTTCAAAAGGCAGCATGGGATGACAAAGTAAAATATTATAATGAAATGTGTAAGGAGTTGGAGTCAGAAAATCAAAAGGGCCAAACTCGTTCAGCATTTGTTAAGCTCAAGGAACTGAAGAACAAATTCAAACCTCGAGTTGCTATAATCAAGGTTGCTTTCGGCAGAATATTAAATGATACAGGATGTATTAAAAGAAGGTGGAAAGAATAGACCGAGTCACTGTATCGAAAGGAATTGGCAGACACAGAAGAATTTCATGAAACAACATATGAGCAAGAGCCTATGGTGATGAAAAAGTTCAGGCCGCTTTGAAGGAAATGGCGAAAAATAAGGCTCCAGGAATAGATGGTATACCAATTGATGTATTTCAGCTAACAGATGCTGCCCTGGACATGCTCACAAAGTTGTGCCAAGAAATCTGGAGAGCGACCACTTGTCTAACTGACTGGAAGAGATCTATATTTGTTCCCATCCCAAAGAAGGGTGACCCAACAGAGTGTGGAAACTATAGAACTATTTGGTTGGGTATTTTCCGATAATTTTGTACTTGAGTATAGCCTTTTTCTTTAAGGATTTAGAGTAATAAAACAAGTTAGTACTATTCATAAAATAGTGATTTAGAATTATCCACAAATTTGAGAACATTCAGCTCTATAGAAAAGTAATCATCCTATAGCAGATCATTTTTCTTTATTTTTTTTCTTTTCTTGATATGGTCTTGCTAAATGCACCACATAGGTAGCTCAGTACATCACTTTATCTGGAAAGCACTGATAGAGTCCAAAAGTTAGAAAAAATTTAAAAAAAGATAGTTCTATAGTTCTCAAACTCATCATGTGATATGAAGGAAAGAAGAAAAAACAAAGAAGCTAGAGTCTTAAATGAATGTAATATTTTTAGTGAAGTTGTCTTTTAAAAAGACTGCTAAAGGGTCATTTAAAAGTTTGTTCTTTTTTTTTTACAGCAGATAAAAACTGTAACTATAAAGCAGAAAATCAACATGTGAACAGCAAAAAAAGCTTTCACAAATTTCTGTTTTCTGGTCTTCGGAAAATTTAACAAGAGAGATACTTATAAAGTATATTAGTGAATTCTATTTCTGTGTGAAATATTTAAATTTAATGTGTAGAATGTTTTTATAATTCTTACCTGCAAACCAATCATTATGGGTATAATTATATTTTAAGTGTAGTTTAGTTAATTTCCTGTAATTATATGGTAATATATTATTTTAAATTATTTTAAGAGATTTTAAAGCCTGTAGTTTTTCTTTAGTTTTAAACCTAGGAATTATAGTTCCATATTGACATGTTTGTATATTCCATTTAAAATGCTATTTCATCACTATAGCTTAATTACTTAAAAAATTATTTTTTAAGAGTTAGAGGTTATTTTAAGACTCAAAATCACAGTTTGAGAGAGAAAATTTAGGACTTTAATTATATGTCTAAGAAACTGCAATATAATTATTTTAAATTGTACAGTGATGTCCCCTCCTTGTAATGCTAGTCAATTCCTCATATAAAGGATCTACCCTATATTTTGCAGAGTTAGCACCAATACTCTTAAATTCTCAATTTAACTTTTTTTTTTCAATTTAACTTTTGAAATCACATGTATAACATAATGACAGCTGGTACAGCAATGACTGCAAAGCTGTTGGGGAAGTCTGGGCTGGAAAGAAAAAAGGTGCAGAATCAGTCTGGGGAGAAAAAAATTTAAAAACTCATCTGGATGATAAGATTAACCATCTAACAGAAGGAATCCTCTTTTAAATCTCCAAATCTCAGGAAGCCTAAGTAATCTCTAATCTGATCTTTGTCATTTTCTAGGGTATTATGGGAAGAGAAAGGAGAGAAGACATTAGGTATGGTTAGGAGCTTACAGAACTGGATGTAAATTCTTCAGAGGCCAAAAATATTGAAAGATATTGCTTTACTCTGTATCCATTACAACATATATCTATAACTTAAGTCATTCAACATGTAAACAAAATTAAAATTTGAAAGAGATATAACAATATCTAGAAAATGTTTTCTCTTATTCTTTTTTTTTTTTAAATACTGAAGCTTAGACGATTGTAGGGAAGTCTGATGTGTGAAATTCTCTGTTGATTTCAAAAGGGCTATCATTTCTTCTGTGATTTACAGCCTCATCAACTCAGTAGAGAGTCAGCTATGAGTTTGTTCTAACTCAATAATTACAAAAGAATATTATAAAAGAACCTAATGAGCTGCCAGAGAGTACTGAAAAAGCATTTCAAGTTTGGAGAGGATCTGTATTTTGACTTCCACACAGAGAGGAATGTTGTAGGAGCCAAACAATAATGTGTACCCCAGCTGATCTCATTGGAGCAAGGAGTCAAGATTTAGGCAAGGAGTTGAGATTTGAAATAGCCCTGGCAAGTGCAAAGTATCAACTGTTTGCTCCACCTAGATGACACAGCAAAACAGAAGAAACACCGGTAATTTACTTCTGGGGGTCGGGGGGGGGATGGGGGAATCAGCTCTTTAAAACTCTGTGGCGCACAAGTTGCCTGACCCCAATGGGGTCACCAAGAGTCAGAGATCACTCTATGGAAACTGGATATTTTTCACAACTGAAAACAAAATCAGTTAGGAAAAGCCTGCAAAGTCATCTGGTCACAGTCATTAGGGATTAAATTAAGAAAGTACAAGTCAAAATTCATATGATGCAAAGGGACTAAATGTTGTCGTTAGGTGTTGCAGAGTTGAGTCTAACTCATAGCAACCCTATGAACAGAAGATCTGAACCCTGTTCTATCCTGTGTCATTCTTACACTTCCTGACACACAAGAGCCCATTGCAGCAGTTGCTGTGTCAATCCACCTCATTGAGGGTCTTCCTCCCTATCCTCAACCCTTCACTCTTCCAAACATCATTTACTTCTCCCAGAAATAGCCCTTCCTAGAAATAGCCCAAAGTATCTGAGGATCATCATTCTTGCCTCCAAAAATTTTCTCCAGCTGCACTCTTTCTAATATACATCTGTTGGTTCTCTTGGTTGTCCAAGAGATGTTCAGTGCTCTTTTCCAACAAAATTTGGCTCAAAGGCTTCAAGTCTTTTTCTGTCATCCTTACTCATTATCCAGCTCTCAGATGCACAGCAAGGGATTAGAAAGACTATGACCTGAAGCAGACATACCTAAGTTCTCAAACTGATTAAATACTAACATTTAAAAAGCCAAATTTCAGAGTTTGGTGGGCAGAGGGAGTGAATAAAGGAACTAGGAAAGATCCAGTGGGGATCTGAAAAGGCAGCATAATGCATAATGGTGGGCATAAACCGATGGTGACTTCTAAGACAGAAAGTTAAAAAAAATTCATAACATACTTTAAATGAAAGACTGTATAAAACACAATCTAAAAATGTACATACTTGGGGGGGGGGAGCCAGATTACTTTCAAATCCCACTTTTTAAAGGGTTGGGTTTTTGTGTTTTGGAGATTTTTTTTCACAGATTTCTAGCTTTGATTCACGAACTAGGCAAGGCTGATTTCAGCAGCAATAATTTTTAGTGTTAGAAGCTGATGAAGTAAAACCTGATCATCATGAAGAAAAGCATACTTTATTATAAAATGTATGCAACAGAAACTAGGAAATTTTACTCTTGGCATTCTTGAATTAAAAATAAGTATTGTCATTCAACTATCTAGGCAAATCCTAAAATTACTAAAGAGTAATTCTAAATTATTCAAGAAAGATTAATTTCATCTTCAGGGATTATTACAATAATCAGTAATCTGAATTTGACGTTTTTTTAAAAAAAGGCTCATTTTACTATAATTAGCAGCTATTAGAAAACTGTATCTTAGAGATTTCATAATCATTATCTCAGCCTAATTATGTGACTAATTATATTAAAAATTCTCTGAAATACTCTTTTTAAGTTGATTATATACA
>NW_006399894.1:6031785-6032478 GCF_000299155.1 Elephantulus edwardii
TGACACTGTTCTGTAGTTTCCACACTCAGTTGGGTCACCTTTCTTTGGAATGGGAACAAATATAGATCTCTTCCAGTCAGTTGGCCAAGTGGTTAGTGAGGGGGAGTAGACAAGATTAAGTGCCAATTTCTCAGCAGAAACCACGTAAGCAAGGAGACACTGGAAGGACATATATCAAACCCTCAAAGAACATAATTGTCAACCAAAAATACTGTACCCAGCAAAATTATCCATCAAATATCAAAGAAAGAGCAAGATATTCCCAGAAAAATGGAATTTAAGAGAGTTTGTAAAAACAAGACCAGTGTTGCAGGAAACACTGAGAGATGTCTTTCTTACAGAGGTACCACAGAAAGCAGCATGGACCAAAGCAACTAGCAACAATAACAAAAAGAACTCAACAAAATGATAGCAATAAAACTCTGCCTTTCAATAATCACACTGAATGTGAATGATTTGAATGCACCACTGAAGAGAAGCAGAGTAGCAGATTGGATTAAAAATAAAAATCCATCAATATGCTGTCTACAAGACACACTCCTGAAAAATATAAAGAAAGACTAAAAATAAAAGGATGGAAAAAATATACCAAGCAAAGGGCAACCAGAAAAAAGCAAGAGTAGCAATATTAATCTCCAATAAAATAAATTTCAATGCAAAAACCATCAAAAAAGAACAAGGAAGGTCACTACA
>NW_006399894.1:6032578-6041119 GCF_000299155.1 Elephantulus edwardii
CGACATACTTTGGGCATGTTGCAAGGAGGGACAGGTCCTTGGAGAGGGACATCATGCTTGGGAGGGTGGAGGGATGGCGCAAGAGGGAAAGACCCTCTATGAGATGGATTGATTCAGTGACTGGGGTAATCGGGATGGGTGTGTCAGAGTCAGTGAGATTGGCATACGATAAGGGAGGGCTTACGGCTGTTGTACATAGGGTCGCTATGAGTCACAAACGACTCGACGGCACATAACAACAAAAACAACCATTAAAAATATATATTTCTCTGAAAAAGAAATGAGAATCAGTCAAGCATGTGTAATTTTTGTTGTTAGTGCTGTTACTGTGAGTTAGAAGTAAGCAATAGCTGACCCTCCAGCAGGTTTTTAGAGGTAGTTAATTTCTTATGAGGAGACTGCTTATCCTTCTCCCACAGAACAGCTCATGGATATGAACTGCATGCTTTTGGGACTGTAGCACACTGTCTTAGCACTGACACCAAAGTTTCCTAAATTTTTCGGGTAGATAAATTCATTTTAAAGAGAATCTCATAGAAATATTTTTCTTGAAATAATCTTAGAAGTCTTTTGATATTGTAAGTCAATTATTTTCTTGTTGTTATATGCCGTTGAGTTGTCTGTAACCCTATGTAAAACAGCCCTAAACCCTTCTCTATCCTGTGCCAATATTATTGTCTCTGACACACCTACCCCCATTACCCCGGTCACTGAATCAACCCATATCATCGAGGACCTTCCTCTCCTGTGCTCTCCCTCCACCCTCCCAAGCATGATGTCCCTCACCAAGGACTGGTCCTTCCTTGCAACATGTCCAAAGTATGTCAGACGAAGCTTCAGAATCCTTGACTCCAAGGAGCAGACTGGTTTAACCTTCTCCAGGATGAACTTCTTTGCCATCTTAGCAGTGCATGGTATATACAATACTCTTATCCAACACTACAGCTCAAGGTGTCCATGTTCCTTCTATCATTCCTAGTCACGGTCCAACTCTGTGATGCATAGCAAGTAACAAAGACCATGGCCGGTCTCAGGATCACCTTAGTCTCTAGACTGACCTCATTGCTCTTCAGTACTTTGGAAAGTTATCATAGTTACTCCTAATTAAGGTAAATGTAAATTAATAGCTAATACTTAACAATGTAATTGATTTAAATATCTATGGTAATATCTCTAACATTAAAAATAAAACTGTTTAACTGACGTTTTGTAATTTTGTCTGAAAAATTACTGTTTCCATATTTCCTTCATTGAAAATTCTGAATCTTCCCTGGATATGATAAACTTTTTATCCAAAATATTTCTTGAATTCATTATACTTTTGGTTACATAGCAAATATTATACTTATAGCTTCTTGTGAATGAAAAACCAAATATTAATTATCAGTAACATCACTGCCCAGTTCTATAGGATTAATAGCTTTACATTCATCCACCCAGAAACACTGCCATCAAATTGATTATGTTAGCTTTATGGGACAGTCAATATTTGTATCTCCTAAAATGATGTCAGTAATTGAAAATGAATTTTAATTTTCATGCATACACTTAATCAATGTAGGATAAACAATTCTGTGGATATTTTGCATGCAAATCAGTTGAAACAACATGCGTTAACACTGGGATATATGAATTGAAATATAATTCTGTGAGAAAGATACTGTCTTTACAATAGTTAATGAATGTGTATAGACTTAAATATTATTGGAATTGAACTTTACGTGTTACTCTCTCTTAATACTGTGTATATATTCTTTTATTACTTTATTTTAGCTCTATTATACATATATAAAGTTTTGCTGAATTAGTCTTTCATTGTGCATACAAAAACACATAGAAAAAATAATGCAAAGCAAAATATGTACACACGATTATTTTCTTATTTTTTATATTATGGTTTTAGAAAGTAAATGCACACACAACTCAAAGCCTTCTAAATGATAGCAATAATGGGCACATACAGGCATTTTTTTCTCATCTCTTTTTAACTTTGCTCTGTATCCTAAACACAGAATTTAAGTACTTTTGTCCTCATTTCTTTATGATCTGCTAGTGGTAAAGAAAATCATGTAGCTGTCTACACATACTCAGCCTGACGCTTAGAATGCTTTAACTTTTCTCCCTGAAATCACGTTACTTAGCATTTTTAAACAAGTATAAATTCATCTACACAGAACTAATTTCTTGTTTTACTATCTTCACTCACATTATAGGACAATTATTTTAGCACACTTTCTATGCCCAGAGAAGTTTGGCATTCCATTCTGCCTTCCATAAATGAAAGGCCCTTATCTTCAACCCTACTTGCTTCACCCAAAAATTAGAGTCAATTATGTTGTTATGCCACCATGCCTCCTTTATCTCATTGTGAAGTAAATAAAAATCCTCTAAATTGAATCAATATGCAATATCATAATTAATAGACACATAGTATAAATCCTTGATTTTCAAGAACTTAATTTAACTTACTTTATATGCATATGAAAGCTGAATATTGAATAAAGAAAAATTGTTACCTTTGAATTGTGGTGTTGACAAATAATATTGAATATATTGTGGTTGACTAAAAGAACAAACTACTCTGTATTGAAGGAAGTGTAATCAGGCTGTTCCTTACAGATTAGGATTGGGAAACTTTTGGAAATACAGCCTTGGCAGCAAGGATAGTGAAACTTTGTGTCACATACTTTTGGGCAAGTTGTGAGGAGATACCAATCCTCGGAAAAATTTACCATGCTGGCAAAATAGAGTATTAACAAAAGATAGACCCCTACCAAAGTAACTACAAATCAATGACCCACATAGGAATGAGGATGGTAGAGATTGTAAGAATGTTGTAGGGTAGGGCAAGACTTCAGTCTTAGTGTCATTGCAGTCAGAGTCAACTCAATGTAGAAAGAGAATATTGTAAGCCTGGACCAATGAATTTACAGTCCCAGGCTGAGAAGACAAAGATCAGAGGCCTGTGTGGAGCCCGAGAAGACAAAGGTCAGAGAGAGTTCTGCCTGAGTGCACATGTGAGAAGAGGCAGTCCTGATTCAAGAACCGTATCTTGGGTTTTTCTAACCTAAATTATAACTTGTTAGGTTCTAATAAACCTCTTAACTGTGAGTATTATCTCCAAGTTGCGATGGATTCTTGAAACCAGAGGGATAATAGTGAGTGTTGTGGGATGAGCAATTATTGCTAGATGTTCAAATTGACAGAAGCTATAGAGTTTGGTATGGGGGTATACTTCTTACCTCACTGTAATGAACATTGCCCTGTTAGTATAAATATGTGTACATCCCCCTGAAAACTTAAGTCAGACTTTCATTTTTTGATGCCCGCCACATCATTAATAATTTATCAGTGCAATAATAACAAAAATAACTTGTCCTGATATTATTTATAATTGGCTTATTTATTTTCATTGAAAAGAAAATATTAAAAAGAAAAATGTTGTCATTTAATAACTCTTCTCTTAAATTAATAATTAAAGCTGTTTGTTATATTAGAATGCTCTAGTGGCCTAGAGACAAGCAATTGCACTGCAATCTTGAAAGCACACAGTTCAAGTCTACCTGCTGCTTCTCTGGAGAAGGATGGGCAATCTCCTTCAGTTCATTAACTGCCTCTGAGAACGTGCTGGAGGGTCAAATATGGGTCAATTCTGACTCACTGGTACACAACAACAATATTTACTATATTTGTTCAAAACCTCTGTCAATTAGATCTTTTAATTAACATTTTTAAATCTCTTATCTTAAAGGATTATACAAATACATTACTACTGCTGCTCATTGTCATCAAGTCAGAATTTTCTCATACCAGAGATTTCTAATGCTGAAAATCTCATGGGAGTATATTTCTTATCTCTCTCCCAAGGAACTACTGGTAGATAAGAACCACCAGAGAAACACAGTTCTTGGGTTGGCAGAGCAACTCCATTTGGACTATACCAGCAGATCTCCCAAAGCAAATATTGAAGATTTCACAACATAGTTTTATTATGATTGGATAGTAATGTAGGAAATGTAACTGAAGGTTTGCAGAACAATGTACTGAATTCCTATAATAGAACCACTAATAAATATTCCGAGTTATCCTACTTCTGGAACTGAAAGTCATGAACAAAGGAAGTAGAAAGCACAACAGAAAGTTCATATAAATTTAAATGAGAAAATCATCAGTTGTTTTTTACTCCTTCTAATGGAGGGAAGAACAGCAAAACACAATGGGTAAAAGGGTGTTTACCTGGGAAATGGAAAGGAAAGAGTGTCTTCTACATAACTGCAGTCCTTGAAACAGCTTATATGCTCTTCTCAATGAATAAGTTGATTGCAAATGAATAGTTTTTCAGGTGACATAACATTTGAAACTCCAGAAGACAACCCACTTTTCAATTCTGAATAATTCTGGGATAAACAAGTCATTTTATCTGATATACAGTGACAGATGATTAAGACAGTGCATTATACTGTATTCAGAATTCTTTCTTTCAGGGCTATCAATCCAACCATAATAGTATGTTATAAAAACATGCACACTTGGACTATTTCTCTTATAACAATAGCATTCCAAATGTTCCTGCAGATGTTTGGTGAAGATTGCCTTTGTGACAAGAATGGATGTTTAGAAGCTCATAAGCATAAAAATCTAACACAACAACAAGGAGAAATATTCTCCTGTGAGACTTAAGTTTGCTCTTCTCTAGCATTTTTGTAACAGAAGTTTAAACGTGGGACATTGAATTTAATAAACTTTTATAGATGAAACAGAATAATGTGCATCATGTGGCATATTTAATAGAGCAGAGGGTATCTCCAAGATATAAAGCTTTATTAAAGCCTTTACAGGGAAAATATCAAGGTTTTATTATGTTTAAAAGTAGTTTCACATTACAGTTGGTTATTTAGCAGCATGAGAAATAATCATAGTAGATGGTGTGGCTGTAAACTGAATAAGCAGGATAAAGAGCTCCTGATGTTCTACAGACCTGTGGTTGGATTATTAGAGCTACTATTTTATCTTGATAGAGGTTGCTACTGAGAGTACCCTTACTTCTTTTTCCTAGCTCCTTTTGAAGCATTGTAACACATCTTCACAACTGAGATAAACTAAGTACCCGTGTTATTGTCTGTTGTTATTGTTGTTGTCTGTTAATTTTTTAGGTTACTGAATCTATTACATGTATCTGTTAAATGATTTTTGCATTTAAAAATAAAAAGAGCTAGAGACTCTGGGATATAATTGCAGAGCCGCTAGAAAAAAATTGACATGGGAGTGTAATATTAGTCCCAAGTATTTATTCTTACATCTTTATCAGTCTTATTTGGCTTAAAGATATTTTATTAGTTATATATAAAAATTTTCTACTCTAATTATAGATTCCTTAAGACCAAAGACAACCTTTCTCATATTAGCTGAAAAGTTTTTACAATCTACTCTTACTGTTATAAGTAAGTACTTAACACTGGTAATGAGAGTGATACTGTTATCAATACAAAAGAAGACTTCCGGTAATAAATTATTTAATTATTTCAGTTGCCAAAAAAGACAATTTTATTTGCGTTTTTAAAATTAGGTTATAAATAATATTCTTTTTCGAATAATAACTTTGTTTCAAATACGAAATCTAATTATAAATTTAAATTCATTTTAATGAGGCCCTTAACTAGTTTCAACACACAAACTGTTAAATAAATAAATGAAATTCATATATAGAAATTAGCAAGCCTTCAATAAGTTGATGAGAAACCAAATGTCTTATTCACTCTTTTTCACTTCAGTTTGTTGAAAAATTATTGAAGTGTTTATTTGTATGGGTCCAATTTTGATGTATGTTAACATTATTTAAATTAGATATATGTGTGTAGAGGGTCTATAGATGATATACAGAATGAAAAGCTTGAAAAAGGACCTCTGGTTGTATAGTATGTTGAAATGTTAACCACACAGTCATGTGTCTTTGATGGTTCAAATCCTCCAGTGACTGATCAGGTGTTGTTGATTGCCCTGGAGTTAAGCACCAATCATAGTGACTCTATGAATGATAGACCTGAATTCTATTCTCTATCAGTGTTTCTCTAAATTCATAAAGTTTCCAGAGGAATGTTGTTTAAGAAGTGGATACCACTCAAGTTTCCAAACCTGTCTTAATCTGGAAGCTCCACCAAACATTGCCCACCATGGATAACCATTATGGCATTTCAGAGACCAGTGGTAGAGAGTTTAGCATCCAGTACTCCAAGGTACCTCTGTACAGCAAATTGATAGCCCAGTGCTCTACTACTTAGAAGAATTTTCCTCCAAAATATAATAACACTAGGCATGAGGACCTAAGGACCTGGGGCTGAAATGGCTTTTAAATACAAAGGCCATCCACCAGGTCCTATTGAGTCTAAACAAAAGGCTTAAATAAAAAACAAACAAACATTATACAACTTATAATTTTGTTGTTGTTGTTTTTGTTGTTATGTGCTATTGAGTTGCTTGCAATCTATAGCAACCCTATGTACAGCAGCTCTGAACTCTTCCTTATCTTGAGCCAGTCTCACTAATTCCGACATAACAACCCCTTTTGCCCCAGTTACTGTATCAATCCATCTTATGGGGGGGGTCTTCCTCTCTCCCTCTGTCCCTCTACCCTTCTGAGAATGATGTCCTTCTCCAAGGACCAGTCTCTCCTGGCCATGTGTCTAAAATATGTGAGATGGTGCTTCAAAATCCTACCCTACAAGATTCCCCCTCTCCAAGACAGACTTACTTCTTTTTTTGTTTGTTTTGGTTTTTTTTGGCAGTCCATGATATCTTCAAGACTCTTCTCCAGCACCATGATTCAAAGGCAGTAATTCTTCTGTCATCCTTAGTCATTGTCCAGCTTTCTGATGTATAGCAAGTAATTGTGAAGACCATGGCCTGGATCAGGCACATCTTAGTCTCTAGACTGATGTTGTTGCTTTTCAGTACTCTGGAGAGGTCTTTGACAGAAGATTTTCCCAATACAATTAATCTTTTGATTTCCTGACTTCTGTTGCTAAAAGTACTGATTGAGGAATTGAGCAAGCTGTAATTGTTAACAACCTCAATCTCATCTCCCTCTATCATGATGCTGTCAATGAACCAAGTGGTGAGAATCTTTGTGTTCTTGATGTTGAGCATCAATCCTTATTGAAGGCTACAATCTTTGACCTTATTCAGCAAGCAGGTCTTCTTCAGTTTCAGCAAGCCAGGCTGTGTCATCTGCAAAATGCATGTTGTTGATGAATCCCCTCTAAAACTGATGTCACATTCCAGCTCATAAAGCCTTGCTTTCTGAATGAACTGTTATACATACAGATTGAAAAAGTATGGAGACAGAATGCATCTCTGACACACTTCTTTCCTGATTTTGAACCATGCAGTGTTTCCCTGCTCTATTCCGTGTACTGCTTTCTGATTCAAGTATAGGTTTCACATAAGCACAATCAAGTGTTTTGGGATTTTCATTTTCCTCAAGGGCAGCCACTATTTGTTGTGATTCATACAGTCAAATGCCTTTACATAGTCAATGAAACACAGACAGACATTCTTCTTGTATTCTTTGCTTTCTGCCAAGATCCATCTGATATTGGCAATAACATCTCCAGTTGAACAACCTCTTCCAAACTCAGCTTATATTTCTGGTAGTTCTCTTTCAATGTACTGTTCCAGTCATTTCTGCATAAGTTGGGCCATTTCCTATCTGTAAGATTTACAGCTTTGAAAACCCTTGGAGGTTCAATGTGAATCAGAATCTATTAAATTACAGTTATTCTGTATAGCATATCTCTCTACAAACTTTTACTCAATAATTTTTAAAAGTCTTCATTGTTTTTAATTATAGGGTCTTATAGTTTGTTTACTTGGTCTCAAGTTTAGAAGCAAAAACCAGAAGGAACTAAAAAAGCAATTCAAAACAATGCAGAAAAAACAAATTAGACATTAGTGGCACTGGAAAAACAAGAAACCATGATTCAAAATATGAGGTCCAATGTTTCAGATGCTGTCAACATGATGGAGGGATATATGAGCAGAGTGGAATAGATGGGAAAGACAACCAGTGAAATAGAAGATAGAATTTTCAGCACAGATCTGCTAGAGCAAAAAGCAGAATGAAAAAGGAAGGAAAAAGAAGAAAACCTAAGAATAATGTGGGACACCATCCAGAGAAATAACATGTGCATCATTGGAATCCCAGAATAGGAAGAAGCAAGTAAAGGCACTGAAAAAGTTGTGGAAGAATTGTTAGAGGAAAACTTCCCAGACATAATTAAGAATGAAAGAATATATATTCAAGAAGCTGAGCGAACACTATATAGAATAGATTTCAAAAGAAAAACACCAAGGCATATCATAGTCAAATTTGCCAGAACCAAAGATAAAGAGGGAATTCTGAAAGCAGTGAGGGGGAGTTGTTGTTGTTGTTGTTGTTATGTGCCGTCGAGTCGTTTCCGACTCATAGCAACCCTATGCACAACAGCCCTAAACCCTGCTCTATCCTGCGCCAACCTCACTGCCTCTGACACACCCATCCCGATT
>NW_006399894.1:6044084-6056261 GCF_000299155.1 Elephantulus edwardii
TAGGAAATTAAAAGACGTATTGTGATGGGAAAGTCTGCTATTAGGGACCTCTCTAAAGTACTGAAGAGCAACTGTGTGTCTCTGGAGCCCAAGGTGTGTCTGGTACAGGCCATCGTCTTTGCAATCACTTGTTGTGCATCAGAGAGCTGCACATTAACCAGGGAGGATAGGAGAATTGATGCTTTTGAGCTTTGGTGTTGGAGAAGAGTGTGGAGGGTACCATGGACTGCTAGGAAAACAAACAGATTCATCCGGGAAAGGGTTAAACCGGGCTGCTCCTTGGAGGCAAGGATTCTGAGGCTTCATCTGACATTTTTCATCTTGTAAGGAAAGACCAGACATCATGCTTGGGAGGGTGGAGGGCAGGTGTAGGAGGGGAAAGCCCTCTGGGAGGTGGATTGATTTGGTGACTGGGGCAATTGGGATGTGTCTGAGACAATGAGTTTGGCACAAGACAGAGCAGAGTTTAGAGCTGTTGTACATAGGGTTGCTATGAGTCGCAAGCGACTTGATGGCACATAACAACAACAACAACAACAAAAACCATAGTTGGAGACTTTAATACACCACTCTCAAGAAAATATACCAGAAAAAAAAACTCAGTAAAGATGCTCAAGAATTAAACCACACAATAAACCAACTTAACTTCATAGATATTTATAGCCTAATGCACACATACCCTCTCAAAAAATAAATAAAAACAACATGGTAAACTTTCTTCTCCAATGTGCATTGAACATTCTATAGGATAGATCACATTTTAGATGGCAAGGCAAGCATCAATGAAATAAAAACACAGAAATAACACAAAGCTTTTTCTCAGACCACAATGCTACAAAATTAGAAATTAATAAGAAGAGGACAAAGGAGGAAAAAAACCTTACATTTGGGAGCTGAACAACACCTTGCTTGAACATGAGTGGGTACCAAAAGAAATAAAAAATGAAATTAAAAATTTTCCTGAAACAAACGAAAATTGAAAAAGAACAGCAAGAAACCCAACACCCTTTTAAAAAAAACTGAAATTACAACATTAGAGCAGAAATAAGTGAAACAGAAAACTGGAAAACAATTGAAACCATCAACAAAACATGAAGTCATTTCTTTGAAAAGGTCAATGAAATAAAAAAACCGCTAGCAAAGCTAACAAAGGAAAAGACACCAATAATCCATATGAGAGATGAAACAACCAATGTTACAACAGAACCAACTAAAATAAAAAGGCTAACATTGGAATATTATTAAAACTATACTCAAACAAATATGAAAACCTAGAGGAATGGACAAATACTTAGAAATTCACAAAGTACCTAAACTGACACCAACTGAAATTGAACACCTGAACAGACTCATTACAAAAGAAGAAATTGAAAAGGTACTAAAAAACTTCCAGCCAAAAATTGCCCTGGACCAGATGGTTTTACAAGTGAATTTTGTCAAATATTCAGAGATCTGTCACCAATAGTACATAAAGTATTTCATAAAATAGAAAAAGATAGAATTCTCCCCGACTCATTTTATGAAGCAAACATATTATTGATACCAAAGCTAGGTAAAGACACCACCAAAATAGAAATCTATAGGCCAATATTTCTCATGAACATTGGTGGAAAATTCCTGAATAAAATCTTGGCCAGTAGAATCCAATGATACATTAAAAAAAAATTCACCATGACCAAGCGGGATTCATAACAGGTATGCAAGGATGGTTCAACATAAGAAAAACAATCACAGTGGGAGGTTGGTTATTAATACCAACCTTGAAGCCAGTGGGGCACCAATCCACAAATGCATGGTACATTTGGTCTTGATGGTGGCAATGGCAGTACTGACATTTTGGGGAATGACATCACCATGGAACAAGGCAGCAAGCCATGTATTTACCATGATGAGGGTCACATTTCACCATCTGGTTGACTGGCTCAAAGCAAGCATTGGTAATCTCTGCTACAGAAAGTTGTTCATGGTAAGCTTTCTCAGCAGAGATAACAGGGGTGTATGTGGCCAGAGGGAAGTGGAGATAGGGCACAAGGTTGGTATGGAATTCTGTCAGATCAACATTCAAGGCACCATCAAATCTAAGGGAAGTAATGATAGAGGACACAATTTGACCTATTATTCAGATTAATGTAGGTTGGGTGTTCAATATCAAGGTTTCTGTGGCAGATGTCATAGATGGCCTCACTGTCTACCATGAAGGCACAGTCTGAATGTTCCAGGGTGGTGTGGGTCATGAGAATGGAGTTGTAGGGCTCGACCACAGCTGTGGAAAATTAGGGAGCTGAGTAAATGGAGAACTCCAGTTTGGACTTCTTGCCAACCTCCCACTCTGGTGTCTGGTGGAGACCTGGCCAAGGTACAGGGAGCTGTGTGCATTCTGAGCAACACCACAGCTATTGCTTAGGCCAGGGCTCACCTGGACCACAAGTTTGATCTGAGGTATACCAAGTGTGCCTTTGTTCATTGGTATGTGGATGAGGGGATGGAAGGAGAGTTTTCTGAGGCCCATGAGAACATGACTGCCCTTGAGAAGGATTATAAGGAGGTGGGTGTGGATTCTGTTGAAGGAGAGGGGGAGGAAGAAGGAGAAGAATACTAAAGTTAAAATATCACAAAGGTGCTGAATTTTTTTTTAAGCAAGCGTAGCTTCATTGTAAACTGTAGTATTTTAGGCATAATGTATTGCTCACTTTAATATGTATCCATCTAGAAATATAAACACACTTTATCTAAAAGTGGGACAAATACTTTTTTGGGTTTTTTTTTTAAACTTTTTTTATTATTAATTTTAATAATGAACATTTACAGAGATTTTGGATTTCCATTCATTCATTGTTGCACTCCCCCCGGCCCCCAGTTCACTCTTCCCTTTCAAAAGTAAAAGAAAAATTCCTTCACTGGTATAGGTGCTGCTTTTACAGGGAAGCTTATTCTGTTTTAAACATTGAAAAGTTGTGGTCTGATCAGTTAATTTGTATGCAGTGGTGTATACCTTCATCTACAACTACTGACTTATGCTTTAAAACATGAAAGCTTTGTCACAGACCCAAACTGTCCATTTCTCTGATGAGTTTTGAATAAAGTATTTCCTGTCTTAAAAAAACAAAAACAAAAACAAAACAAAACAAAACAAAACAAAAAACAACAATCAATGTAATTCATCACACTAGCAAAGCAAAGAACAAGAACCACATGATCCTATCAACTGATGTAGAAAAGGCCTTTGACAAAATCTAACACCCTTTCCTAATTAAAACACTCAAAAAAGTTGGATGAAAGGGGAATGTCTTCAACATAGTAAAAAGTATATACAGAAACCGAGAGCCAACATTTTTTTCAATGGAGAAAGATTAAAGGGATTCCCTTTGAGAACATGGATGCCTATTGTCTCCTCTCCTATTCAAAAGTGTATTGGAAGAATTAGCGATAGCAATAAGTCAAGAGAAGGAAATAAGAGGTATTCAAATTGGCAAAGAGGAGGTAAACTTATATCTCAATGCAGATGATATGACAGTATACTTAGAAAACCCTAATGATTCATCAAGAAAACTACTGGACAGAGTTGACCAATTCAGCAAAGTGGCAGGATACAATATCAACATACAAAAATCAGTTGTGATGTTAGAGAATAATTCTGAATATCCCATCAACCAACATAAGAACAAACATATACGTCTTGAAGAACTCCTTGGAGCAAAGATGATAAAGCTTTAACTCACATACTTTTGGTATGTTGTTGAAGGGGTTATTCCTTGGAGAGGTACATTATGCTTGGAAAGGCAGAGAGTTGGTGAAAGAGAGGAAGACCCTGAACTGGATGGTTTGACACAGTGATGGCTGAAATGATTTTGAGTATGTCAGCAATAATGAGAATGGCACAGGACAGGACGGAATTCAATTATGTTCTTTATGGGGCTATTATGAGTTGCACTCCACTTGGCAGCACCTACTAACAATAACAGGTATTTCCTGCATATAAACAAACCTATACATAGACCAAAAAACTGGTATCTGAATAGAACAAGGGAACACTACAGGTTTAAAATCAGGAAAGATATATGTCAAGTTTGTATTCATTCTATATACTTATTTAATCTGTCCTCTGAGTAAATAATTGGAGATGCTGTATATGAAGAATGTAGCATCAGCATTGGAGAAGACTCATCAACAACCTGCATTATCCAGGTCACACAATTTTCCTTTCTGAAAGTGAAGACTTAAAAAAATTGCTGGAGATGAAAGACTACAGAATTCAGTATAAGTTATATCACACATAAAGGAAAAAAAAATTTCTTATCGTTGGACTACATCACGATAGAGGGAGAAAAGATTGAAGTTGTCAATGATTTTCTTTTACTTGGATACAGAATTAACAGCCTTGGTAATAGCAGTCAAGAGATCAGAAGACATTCTGCATTGAGACCAAAGACCTCTTCAAAGTTCTAAAGAGCACAAGGCATGATTTTTTCGATTAATTTCCATTCATCTGAGAGTTGGACAATGAATCAGGATAGCAGGAGGACTGATGACTTTGAATTGCAGTATTGGAAAAGAGTGATGACTAGTCCATTCACTACCAAGAGAATAGGGCTTTCTTGGAGGAAGTGAATCAGGGTGTTGCTTAGAAGCAAGGATGATGAAACTTCATTATTATACACTTTGGGCATGTTGCCAGGAGAGACGACAGTCCCTGGTGAAATTCATCATGCTGGCAAAGGTAGGTGAAAGGCAGAGTAAGAGAGAAAGATCCTCCAAAACACTAATTGACACTGTGACAGTAACAATAGTCTCCAACATAGAAGAGATTGTGAAGATTGCATGAGTTAGGGCGAGGTCCAGATCTGTTGTTCACAAGGGTGCAGGATAGAACGGCATTTAGGGTTCTTGTACATAGGGTCACTATGAATCACAAGCGACTTGATAGCACATAACAACAACAAACATCAAGTTGACTACAGCTCATAACAACTTTACAAACAACAGATCTGACCTTGCCCTAACCTGCACCATCCACACAATCTCTAATATGCTTAGATCCACTAATACAGTCAGGTGACGAAATGTCTTGTTGAGAGTCTTCCTCTCTTATAATGCCCCACAACCGTTCTCAGTATAATGTCTGTTTCCAAGGACTAGGCCCTCTAGAAAACACGCCCAAAGATTGTGAGATGAAGTTTCATCATCTTTACCACTATGAAACCACACTTCCAATCTTATAGTATCTTAGAGTAAAATTCATGCAGAGTACAATTCATCCAGTTGTTTTTGAAGTAGTTATATTATTAATAAGTTATCCATAAAGTATCATACAGTCTTTTTAAGAAGGATAATAACTTATAACAAATATTTGGACACCAGTTAATGGAAAAACAGAGAAGGGCTGAAATTCATGAAAGATATTAAAATACCTAAAATTAAGAATTAGAATAATTTTTTTAAACAATTATGCCGCTTGCCTAATCCAAGACCAAATCAAAGGGGTGAGAGATTTATAAGGAATATGAAGTTGTTTATATGAAAAAGTATTTAAAAGTTCATTTTCTTTGTTTTTATGGAAGTAGTTTAGCAAATTTGTAAACCTGCTCAGGGCAAAACGCTTAAAGAAAGCATTGTTTAGCCATAAAAGATACAGTAGCATTTGAATAATTCATTTAGTCATCTAATATTCATTCAGTGCCTATTGAATCCTGCTAGATTTATCCTATAATGCTAAGGATAAAATACAGAGTAAGAATTCACATGTTTTCTATCCTTAGGGAAATTCCATTTTAGAGAGCAAGTCAACATTAATCAAATAGTAAGAAAAATATTGTCAGTGTAAAATAAAATATTCCACTATGGAAAAGGATGCTGTAGTAGAGAGGAAAAGTTAATAAGATGATCAAGGAAACCTTAAAAGGCTTCTCTGAGAAAGTGATAGATCTGAAGACTTTGAGATGAGGGAGCTTCTGGGAGGTCTAACATTCCTACTTAACACTCTATATATTCTAGAGGGCAATATGCAGGCAACTAAATAAATTCCTACTGCTACATAACAGCAACATGCTAGTGAGTAAAATTACATAAAAAAATAAAATAAAATAAATTAGGGGAAAATGCAAGCCACAGCCCAAAGTCTAGATTAATGTTTTTCCTAAGACAAATGGAACTTAAAGAGAAGAGTCTTACAGGAGCATTAAAGAAAATTAGATAAATTGGTCAACTTTAATATAAAAACCCTATTGCTATTAAACATAGTCACTTAAAAAGAAATCCTTGATTGCTTGGGTCAACTTACAGTCAAGAAGTTCTTTTTAATGTTTCTTCTTCAAGCGGTATGAACCTTGATCCTCTAAAAAAAGAGTTTCTTCTATCAAATATAAATAACAAAAACAAATTTTGGCCACTAAACTGATAAATTTTCAAATTATTTCAAATTACAGACTCTGTATTCATTCATGGTAGAATAAATTTACTTTTTAAAAAAGTGTGTTGAGTTGATGTTTTCATAATCTTCCTATCTGGACCTACTGAGAAAGGGACTGTGCATCATGGAACCATGAACAAGATTCAAGTGCAGCTTCTGTTTCGAAATACCTCAGATCATATTAATTTCTCAGAGTCTGACCTATAAAATAACAATGGAAAAGGTTTGAAGTGGAGCTTTCATTCTGCAATAAAAGAAAAGTAAAGAATCACAATTACAAACTTGTTTTAAATCTTCAGACTGAATTCATATCTGTTTTGCTTGCAGTCTATCAAATTTAAAAAACTAAACCATCTGATAGCATAATTCAACCTTTTACTTTCATGTATATTAATAGTGGAAAATTGACCTTGATTTTAGGATAGACTGATCTTGACTATTATTATTCAAGAAGACAAATTTACTAAGCACTAGAAATCAATTGTACTGAAAAGTTGGGCTACAGATAGAAACTGAATACTAAGTATTAGAAATGGTGATTCATTCTTTAATGTGAAATATCTCTCACTTTTATAAGTCATTGCTGGTTTATCAAAAGTATTCATTTATAACACATTTAAGTGTTAACTAATGTACTCTAGCGAGCTAGGGGCAAGAGTAGTTCTCTTACAAGACATTTGAAAGGAAAAGACAGTATTCAAGGAAATCTCCTCATCTTTGCCTCAGCAATAAAATGTTTCTGTGTTCCAGAAAATTTTAGAACATCTATGATAACTATGGGTGGAAATATGTTTTTCAATCATTTTTCAGGTAACTGAATCCATAACTTTAACAAATAGGCTGTTGCAACAGATTACATTTTTAACTTAGAGAATATGTGGTATAATAGTAATTTCAAGGAAATCATTGCATGACAAGAAGTAATCCTGCATCTATGTGAGTAAACCTCTGGGAGCTCTGGTGGCCTGTCCATAAGGATCTACACTGTAATCCAGAGGCAATGCCTCTCTGGCTGTTCAAATTCACCAGTGACTCTGAGAGAGAAAGATGGACAATTCCTAGTTGTATAATTTATAGCCTCAGAACCCAACTAAAAGGTCAGCTATGAGACTACTCTGACTCAGAGGCAATGAGTTACTGTGTATAAGGCAAACCCCAGGAAACGAGGGAGAGTGAGATTCTACGTTAATATGTCTCTGGGTCCAAATCCCAGAGGATAAGAATGACAGGGCAAACGTACAGAAAACCTTAGATTTAAGTCCTAGTACTTTAAGAGCTATACCACAGTCAGCTATAGTAGGTTACAATAATAGGACTTACTGACAGAAATTAGATGCCAGTCTTTCTTCTAGGTACCTACAGAAACCAGAAATCTCTACCCTGATTGTAAGTTTGTCAGAAGTTGAAAATAACAATATTGTGATCATGATGTTATGTGCCACATGTGAGTGACAGCTAAGCCTCCAGTGTATTTTCAGACATTGTAAATCACACAGAAGGAGATTGTCCATCTCTCTCCCACAGAACAGCTGATGGATTTGAACCATCTGCTTTTGAGTTGGCAGCATAGCTCTTTACCATTGAGCCAATAAAGCTCCCAAATAAAATGTAACTGAAACCTATTGTATATTAATAGAATTCCTGGTTGTATAGTTTTTGAATGATTAGCTGCTAACGAAAATGTTCGCAATTTGACCCCACCAACCTCTAAGTGAGAAGAGGTAATAGTTTGCTTTTTAAATAAGATAGCATGGAAAACTTAAAGGGTAGTTCTAATCTGTCATAAAAGTAGTAATGGACTGTGACATTGAGTTCAATATTTCAGTTCTGCCTTAGATTTGGAATATACCTCTGCCTTCTCGACCTTCAGATTGTGTGTATTGTCCCCGAAGTATTCTATTATCTTAAAAAATTTTGCAGACAGTTAAAGTTGAGATGCTGTCATGCATAGTCTTGGCCAGAGGGAATATGCTACACAGGTAGCAAATGCTTCTCAAAAATTTCCTGACTATCAGTAAGATGACTTTAAGATTCCTCCAGTGTCACATTTTCCATCATGCCCTGAACTTGGTTTTGGTTTGTGGTTGTTTTTTTTTCTCTCTATAAGAGAGTAAAACAGAAATTATTGGCTTCTGGATAAATTTTTCTAAGGAGGAAAAATAAAATCTAGTGATGCATAAAGTTTACATGAAAAATGCCACTTAAAGTAGAATATTACCTTAGAGGTAGAATAAGTTAAAAGCAAAATGAAACCAGTTTTTATCATTGTTCTCAAATGTTGATATTATTTTCAAATTAGATTTTATAAGGCCATTCTCCCACAAGAAAGAAGTAGCAATTTTCTAGTTTCAGAATGAACTATCGAGTTTCAGGATTTAAAGATAAATTCATGAACAGGAAATATATGTGTTTAACAAGTCTGTTACTAATCTACATGCTCCATTGTTTCCAAACAAGAGATGACAATACTCATTATGTGTGAAGTCCTGTCAGCCTCATAGAGTTAAGAGAGTTTCACAAATATTTATGGAACTTTTGTGTAGAAGTGATGTGCTTAAAAATATAGCAGCTTTATTCTATAGGGAGTTGTGCTGCTAATCCAAAAATGACAGCTCTCTGGTGGATAGGATAGACAACCTCATTCCATGTGATTTACAGTCTGTGAAGGGCCACCCATGAGTCAGTCTGGACACATAGGCAGTAAATGAATGAGTAATATGAAAGAGAGTAAAAGAGAGATATCCCAAAATTTTAACTAGGAACATTAATAAATAGGCTCAATACTTAACCCTCTCCTAGATAGGGTTTATTTGAAAAAAACTATATATAATCATATTATATCTGTATATCTATCTATCTATCTATCTATCTATCTATCCATCTATCTATCATCTATTATCTATCTCTATATCATCAATATTTATATCTAATCTATATATCTATATCTAATCTCTATCTATATCTAAGGAATACATATAACCATATAGAGCTCTGGTGGCCTAGTACCAAGAAACTGCACTGCAATCTTGAAGGCACACAGTTCAAGGCCACCAGCAGATCCACAGGACAAGTATGGGCAATCTTCTCCCATGAGATTAGCAACTGCCTCTGAAAACCTACTGGAGCATCAGCTATAGTTCAGTTCTGAGCCAATGGTAATAACAACATATAATCATTATACGTACAATATATTTATAGATTATCAGCATATATAAAATCAATACTAGATTCTCCCTTCCTACATTTGGGCTTCCTGTGTGGATTTCAGGTTCTCTACCATAGAGAAAAGTGATGATTTCAAAAGGCAGCTAGATAGGACAAAGCAAAGTATTATAATGGAATGTACAGAGAACTAGAATTGGAAAATAAAAAAGGAAATAATTTGCTCTACAGTTCTCAAACTTAGAGAACTGAAAAATAAATTTGAACCTTGACTTGCAATACTGATGCTATGGGCAATATATTGAATGATCCAGAAAACATCAAAAGATAATGGAGTGAATACACAGGAATCACCGTACCCCAGAGAACTGATTGACACTGAAAAATTTTGGGACGTACCAAATGAGCAGGACCCAATGGTACCGAAGAGGAAGAGGTAGCTACATTAAAGATATTGCCAAAACTATGGCTCCAGGAATCACTGGGATACCAATTAACTTATTTCAATTAACAGATGCATCCTTGGACATACTCACCAATCAATGCCAGGAAATTTGGAGGACAGCTGTTTAGTCAACAAATTGGAAGAGGTCCATATTTGTTCCCATTCCAAGAAAGGTGATACAACTGAATGTGAAAACTATCTAACAATATCATTAATATTGCATGCAAGCAGAGCACTGCTGATGATCACTCAAAAATAGTATATAGATAGAGAACTTCCAGAAGTTCGGGCAGGATTTACAAGAGACTGTGGTACCAGGGACATCATTGCTGTTATTAGATGGGTTCTGGCTGAAAGTAATGAATACCAGAATGATATCTACTTAGGTTTTGATGAATGTGCGAACACTTTTGACTGTGAGAATTAGAACAATTTATGGCTAACATTGAGAAGAATGGGAATCCCAGAGCACTTAAGTGTGCTCATGCAAAACCTATACCTGGACCAGAAGGCTATTGTATGAACAGAGCAGTGGAACACCGCATGGTTTAAAATGAAGAAAGGAGTATGTCAGTGTTGTATTCTCTATTCATACTATTTAATCTGTATATTGAGAAAATTATTTGCAAAGGTGGACTTATAAAGAGGGATGTGGCATCAGCATCAGAGGGAGGCTTATCAATAACCAGTGTTATGCAGTAGACACAACCTTGCTTGTTGAAAGTGAGGAGGACTTAAGGCACTTATTGCAGAGGATGAAAGAATGCACCCTTCAATGTAGATTGCATTTCAACGTCAAAAAAGCAAAGGTTCTTACCACTGGACTGATAGGAAACATCATGGTGATGAAGAAAAGATTGAAATTGTCAAAAACTTCATTTTATTTGGATCCACAATTAACATCCTTGGTACCAACAGTCAGGAAATCAAGAGATGTATTGCACTGGAAAAGTCTGCAGTTTGGTACCTCACCAAATTATTGAGGAGTAGTGATGTCAGTTTGAGGACTAAGGTACATTTGATTCAGGTCCTGCTCTTTACCATTACTTGCTATGCATTTGAGAGCTGGATAATGAGTAGGGATGACAGAAGAATTGATGCCTTTGAGCTGTGGTGTTGGAGAAGAGCACTGAACAGGCCATGGATGCTGAAAAGAACAAATAAATATGTCTTGAAGAAGACGCAGCCAGAGTACTTTTTGAAGGCAAGGGTGAGGAAGCTTTGCCTTACACACTGTGGGCAAGATGCTAGGAAATAAAGCAAATTAAAGCTGTTAACAAACTCAGTTTCTTCACCTTCTAATCATGATGCTACCAATTTGATCAGTGGTGAGAATCTTTCTTTTCTTGATTTTGGTATTAAAGCACATTTTCTTATGTCTAGGCAACCAGAGATATTCACAGTTCTAAAGAGTCTGTTTATCCTTGTTCCTTGGAGAGGGACATGATGCTTGGAAGGTTAGAGGGTCAGCGAAGGAAAGGACCGGTGGAGTGATATAGTGACTGCCACAATAGGCTCTAGTGTGTAAGGAAGTATGAAGATGACACAGGATAAGACAGGATTCAGAGCTGCTGTTCACAGGGTCGCTATGAGTCATAATCGATTCAATAGCACCTAACAGCAACAACAAATATAGGCTAGCAGAACGACTACTTGTTTTTCCAACAATCAATTTCTTCTCTTATGCTCTAATTACTCATGTGATCCTCTAGAATTGGACCATGAAAGAGCATATGGTCGAGGTTCACTGCTCTAATTAGGCAAGCTTCTCATAATTATACCAGAAAAAAGAATTTCAGAAAAAGACCTTCTTACCATAAGGAATGCCTTTTTGTATGTAACTATTTACAGAATAAAGTAATCATCCAGTTTTCATTATTTATTATGAGGGTTTCTGCTGGAGGTTCTCAAATTTGAGAGTAAGTCTTATTTCATAGGGTTTTCAGAGGCCTGCTATTTCAGAACTGGGTGGCCAGTCCTTCTTCCTAGTCTGTCTTAATCTGAATGTTCAGATTTAAAGGAGTATCTGACAGACAGCAATTTGTGGGGCAGTTAAAGATAGGAAACTTAAACCAAATCCACAGGAGCCAAAATATGACTTTGATTTCCTACCACCTGAATTTAAGAATCATCTCAGGAACAGGTTTGAGGCCTTGAACACTAA
>NW_006399894.1:6063222-6067417 GCF_000299155.1 Elephantulus edwardii
CACTCACAGAATCGATCCATCTCATCGAGGGTCTTCCTCTCCTTCGCCATCCCTCCACTCTCCCAAACATGATGTCCTTCTCCAAGGACCAGTCCCTCCTTGCAACATGCCCAAAGTATGTCAGAAGAAGCTTCAGAATCCTTGACTCCAGGGCACATTATGGCTTCACCCTCTCCAGGACAAACCTGTTTGTTTTCCTAGCAGTCCCTGGTATATTCAACAACTCTTCTCCAGCACCACAACTCAAAGGCATCAATTCTCTTTCTATCATCCCTATTCACTGTCCAACTCTCCAATTCTAGGCTTTCCAAAATTCATTAATTTAGCAGACCCTTACAGCTCTATGACATAAAAATATTATTTGGCTTTTTTTACAAAACACACACATCAGAGAACTTGTACTTTTCCAAGGAAACATAGCTCATTGTTGTTGTTTATCATCCATAGGAATTGACTGACAGATGACCCTTCAGCAGGTTTTCAAAGACAGTTAATCACACGGAATGATATAGCCTATCCATCTCCTGCAGATTATTTGTTGGATTTGAACTGCATGCCTTTGGGATTTCAGCTCAGCTTCTTGTCACTAGGATACCAGATCTCCCTTATATGCCTTGTAAGTGGTGTAATTAGGAATCTAACAGATATTCTCACATAGAGCCTATCCATGTAATTGCAATGTTTGGTAGAGGATGAGAGAAAAAGAGGAAAACTGTCACTGAGAGTGCATCTCACTCAGAGTCAATGTGTCCCTGTGAACATCCCAAATCACAAAACCTGGTAGGTTTTTTTGTGTGTGTTGTGTTGTTTTGTTTTCAAGTGTACTGGTCATTGTGAGTTGAGATTAACACAATAGCAGATCACATCAATGTAAATCACTGAACAATGTGCTGGGAACTCATTCAGACTCTTTAGAACTGTGAGAACCGGATGCATCTGGCTAAGCTCCTTCTGATCTGATAGCTCAGAAATGCCTTGTGTAAAAAATAGAAATTGGTCATCAACACCTTCCAGTCTAAGAAGCTGTGATTGCACCCTCTGTATCTTAATGACTTTGCTGCCCTATGATCCAGTTTAGGAAGTTAAGAACACTTGTAAGTAGTTGTCTGCATATAGGCTTAAATCCAATTCCAGGTAGAAGCCTGCACCCAGGTTGAAAGGAAGGTGGAACCAGGTGGTACTAGTCAAAAAACAAAGGCAAAAAATAGCCTAAACTATCAAGATTATCAGCTTATCAGCTATCACTATACAGCCTAAACTATCAAGCTTCTCTATACCAACTAACAATTACTCGTTTGTAACTTAGCCATCCTAATATTTGGAACTAATTAAAAATTAGACACTGTAAATATTTAAATATATGTCATTATCCCTTTTGCAAAAAAAAAAGCTTGTAACATTATATAACGTAGTATTATCTATTGGCGTCTACATGCTGAACAAATAATCTGAAAATCTGGATTATAAGAAGAAAAAAATGGCATCAAGATTGGAGGAAGATTCATCAATGAACCACATTTGCAAATGATACAAACCATGCCTGCAGAAAGTGAAAACTTGCAGCACTTACTGCAGATAACAAAAAAACTATAGCCTTTATTACGTGTTAAAACTTCTGAGCATCAAGAAAACAAAATCCTCACCTCTGGACTAATAGGCTAGATGGAGAAAAGATTGAAGCTGCTACCCCACATTACCTCAAATCTTACAGGTACATGGTCCTAGAGTGTAAAATCCTCTTGGGTCCCAAAAAATGGGAAGTTTGCAAGTTAGTAATATAACTGTTAAGGTTCTAATCTATTATTAAAAGGTTTCGTTGGACAGCTTTTAGACTAGAAATTCTATGGAATAATGCATAGTAGTATGTGTCATGTCAAAATGTTTATTTACTTACTTAACCTTTTCCATTCCTTCTCCATTACTAGAGAGATAAGACTATTAGCAAAGTCAAAGGAACTTTAGAGATGTAAATATATATATATATGTATGTATGTATGTATGTATGTATATATGTATTAGTGTTTACATGTGATAAAATACAAAAAAATATTTGCAGTGATTCGCCATAATGATCTAATAATTTCTAGGATTTTTCTTCGCTAGAAAACCCAAAATGACTTTAGAAAATCCTAAACAAAAAAGCTCAAATAGAAGATATGGATGATAATCATTTTAATATAACTAGATGTTTTCTATAAGAAGCACATACATTTTTTCAAGTTTATCATGGCGTACTTGCAAAAATTAGTAATTACTATTTTACTTACGTTATCTTATTCAAGACAATATTTTTCAAGGTTATTATAATATATTATGAAATATGTCTATTGCACAATGTTAAACAGATAATTTATAAGCTACTGTTTCCCGCTTATATGACTTTTTCTTTTATGAGACACACAACTATGATTTTTTTAAAATTTCATAAGAAATATACAATTTTGCTTTTTATTTTAATGCATTCATCAAAATGTTGAATGTATTATGTTTTCAATAGAAACAGAGTGTATTAATTGAAGGGCAAAGCCTGCCTAAAGAATATTTTAAGTTCCCAACATCTTATGAACACGTTGTTGCTGTCATGAGCCATCAAGTCACCTGAAACTCATAGTAACCTTATGCATGATCGCTCTGAAACCTGTCCTGAGTCAATCTCTCCATCTCCGACACAGTTGCCCCCATAACCTCAGTAACTGAGTCAATCCATGGATACATTTGCATATAATTTAATCAGCAACAAAAGGTTGCATAGTGGAGTGTACTTGGGGTGGGGTGGGGGCGGGAGGATTGTATACCAATGAAGGAATTTTTCTTCCACTTTTCAAAGAGAAGAGCGAACTGGGGGGGAGGGGCTGGCAGGGAGAAAAGTGCAACAATGAATGATTGGATATCGAAAATCTCTGTAAATGTTCATTAAAATTAATAAAATTTTTAAAATGTTCAATCTGATATTTAGTGAGTTGCACTGAGTGATAAAGATTTGTTAAATAAAATCTGGCCTGGAAAAAAATTAAAAAAATAAAAATAAAACTTTCAATGTTTTAAAGTTGAAACTTACCAGTTCAAACAGAAAAAAATAATACATATTTCAATTTTAGAAAATGAGTCTATTTGTTTAATAGTGAAAACTGGTAATAAGTAGGATGCTCTGGGAGCCAATCCATCGGGAGTTGTGCTACCAGTTCAAAGACCATGTCTCCCAGGTGGTTTGAACCCACTAGTAGCTCTATAGAAGAAAGAGAGGCTATCTCCTTCCATGTGATTTATAGGCTCCAGAAAACGCGCTGGAGGGTCACTAGGACTGTTATAACTAAAGAACCATGAGATAGAGAGATGACACTCAGTAGACTCTATTTAATATATATTAATTCTTTAATGGTCACCATTCCACATATGCTAGAAGCATCAGCCTTTGAAAATATTTATAATTTTATGATGAAAAATTTTATAAAACAAACTTAACATGTGTATGAAAACATATTTTTTAAAAATTCTTTTCAGATTATTAAAATAACTATTTCGAGCTCACTAATCTATATTAAACAAGCATGGAAGGAGGAGTGGCATCCACTTCCATAATAGCTTGCCTCTGGAAACCCTATGAACTTTGAGAGAGGATGAAAGGCACCCAAGCATCAAGGACTCTCCTTCATAGGGTCGCTATGAGTCGCCTGTGACTCGACGGCACTTAACAATAACAACAACAACAATCTATATGTTTAATACTCTTTTATTTTCTGGAAATTATTTTAGCTTGTATATAATTATTGATTTTTAAAATATTACTTGAAATCATTTCATTATTTCACATACAGTGAAAAAATTTCGGGGGACTAGTTATGTTTGTCATCATATTCCAGGAGCGTGTACAGTGGCTGGACTATAGTAGGCATTTCATCCATTATTGCAGTTCAAATTTTTATTACCTGCCCTCTGTCATCAAGTTGAGGCTAGAATGACCATGAAAGAGACAGCCTGTCTTTCTCCCATGGAGCAGCTGATGGATTCCACCACCCACCTTTTTTTCAGTAGTCCAGTGTGCTACATATTATGCCACCAGAGCATCATTGGAGTTCGGCTTTTCACCAGGGCTCCTTAGCTCTATTACAATTAATTAATCTTTTTATCCAATCTGCTACTCTCTTTCTCTTCAGTGGTGCATTTAAACCATTCACGTTCAGTGTGATTATTGAAA
>NW_006399894.1:6068472-6069590 GCF_000299155.1 Elephantulus edwardii
AACAGAAAAACACTTAATGGCTTAAAATTGGGAAGGGTATATGTCAGGGATGTGTCCTATCTCCATATCTTTTCAATCAATATACAGAACAGAGCATTGAGCGTGCTGGGCTTTATGAGGAAAAATGGGGCATCAGGATTGGAGGAAGACTCATCAACAACCTTCGTTATGCAGGTGACACAACCCCCCTACTTGCTGAAACTGAGGAGGACCTCAGGCACTTGCCGCAGAATGTAACCTTCAATATGGATTGAAGCTCAAAATCAAGAAAAGAAAGATTCTCACTGCTGGTCAATTTGATAGAAGGTGAAGAGATTGAGATTATTAACAGCTTTATAGTTTGCTTGACTCCAAAATCACCCTCTTGGTATCAGCAGGCAGGAAATCAGATTAATTGCATTGGGACATCTGCTGCCAGGTACATCCCTAGAGTACGGAAGAGCAACAGTATCCATCTGGAGACTAAGGTGAGCCTGGTCCCTGTCATGGTTTTCACAATTGCATGCTGTACATCAGAAAGTTACACAAGGACTAGTGATAAGAGAAGGAGAATTGATAACTTTGAGTTGTGGTACTGGAAAAGAATACTGAGTATACTCTTAACTGCTAAGAGAACAAACCTCTTCACCCTAGATAGGGTGAAACCAAGCTGTTCCTTGGAAGCAAGGATTCTGAAGCTCTGTTGGACATGCTTTGCGCATGTTGCAAGGAGGAACCAGTCCTTGGAGAGGGACATTATGCTTGGGAGAGAGGAGGGATAGTGCAAGAGAGGAAAAAGACCCTTGATGAGATGGATTAACTCAGTGACTGGCGTAATAGGAGCAGGTGTGTCAGAGACAATACGGTTGGCTCAGGATAAAGAGGGTTCAGAGCTATTGTCCATAGGGTCATATCAGTCGCAGGTGACTTGAAGACACATAACAACAATTACCACAGAGCTGCTGTTGTTGTTATGTGCAGTCGAGTCGCTTGCGACTCATAGCGACCCTATGTACAACAGCCCTAAACTCCGCTCTGTCCTGTGCGAATCGCACTGTCTCTGACACTCCATCTCAATTATCGCAGTCACTGAATCAATCCACCTCATAGAGGGCCTTCCTCTCCTGCGCCGTCCCTCC
>NW_006399894.1:6072240-6073394 GCF_000299155.1 Elephantulus edwardii
GGTTAAATAATGTGTCCTGTGGCAATTAATGTTATTGTACATTTTAGAAACATTATAATATAGCATTTTTTAAAATTAGTGTGTGTGTGTGTGTGTGTGTGTGTGTGTGTGTGTGTACCATCAAATTGGACTGGAACAGGAGGAGATTTTCCCTCCTTCTCCAGCATAGCATCTGGTGGATTCGAACCATTCACCTCTGGGATTGTAGTACAGGTTCTTGACACTAGGCCACCAGAGCTTGCCTATAATGTAGTATTTTTTTACTACTACTAAATGATCAGGTATTTGTCATTATTTTTAAAGATGACTTACACTGTAGCAAGAAAAAGCTCTAAAATACAAATACAGAGATTAATTGCATAATGGCCTAGTGACAGGAAGCTGCACAGCAATCCCGAAGGCACGGAGTTTGAGGCCATGAGTTGCTCTGTGGGAGAAGGATAGGCAATCTCCTCCTGTGCAATTAACTGCCTCTGAAAACCCGCTGGAGGGTCAGCTATGGCTCGGGTTCGACTCCACAGTAAACAACAACAACCACACCCAATCATTTTTTTAAGTTTTCATAGAGTTGATCTCTTTGAGTTTTTTCCTCACTAAAAATATCCACCCCCCACCCCGAGGAAGTTTCCTGCCTACAAAATCTTTGATCATCATACTCCTTACAAAAAGGATATTAATCAGATTTATGATGGTTGACAAGATGTGAAAGAAAGAAAGACTGCTTTGGGTAACAGTCTATGCTTAATAAAATAAATGTTTCTTTTCACTGTGGTTAGAAGTCCATTTACTGGAAGGGTCTACATACGTACCTGCATTTCTATGTTAATTTTAACCTGGAAGTACCTATATTTCTTCCTATAATATACCTTTAACATTTATGTTAAAATCATCATAGTAAGATGTGGTAGAAGCTTTAAGACCCAAAAATTAGTAAGTCTCACTATCTGGATAAGAATCAATTAATGAACAGATTTAATTACAGCCAGTACCAAAACCAGAAGTACATAAATCACATAACTTAGGAATTGATGTTTGAGCTTTCAGATATTTTTGCAAAATATAATAATGATTCCACATTGCTTTCTAGCAAGTACTTAAAGATCTTAAGATATAGAGTCCCAAGATGTTAGGTTCTTTTAAAAATAAAAATTAAA
>NW_006399894.1:6074175-6075687 GCF_000299155.1 Elephantulus edwardii
TACCACTAGACCACCAGAACCAGAGCTGTGTAAATGATCTTTCTAGGTTGTAATTTTTAAAGGAGATAATTACCCCCCCCCCTTTTTTCCCTTTTAACTCATTTGAGCCAGTAATGGGTTCAAACTGCAGACAATTTTGTTAGTAGCTCAACCACTGCATTACCAAAGCTCTTTAAGAATGAAATAGAAGCCTGGATTTGTCCTTGATAGAAAAAAATATGAAGTCAATAAATCATTAATTGTTTTACAAATCTCTGATACCTTATGTAGATAGATGGAAAGTTAAAAGTCAGAGTACAATATGCCAAAAGTTTGATCAGCAAAGTTACATTGAATAACTTACTGTAACATAATTGTCAAATCAAACCACTAGGTTGGTGTCCCCTTCATGTTTGCAAAAAACTGTTATTGTTAGGTGCCTTTGAGTAGGTTACAACTCATAGTTACCCTATACACACAGCACAATTGTTGCTATATTTATGCCTATGGGCAGAGTCACTGTGTCAATCCATCTTGTTAAGTGTCTTTTCTTTCTTACAATGAGCCTCTCCTTTTCCAAACATGAATGTTCTTCTTCAGGGCTTCGCCCTCTTTGAAAATGTACAAACTATGTGATACAAGTTCTTGCCTGCCTAGCTTTAAGGAGAATATTGGCTGTATTTCTTCCAAATCAGCCTAACACAAATTAGAAAGGCTCAAAATACCTTCTGTTGAATTGTATGTGAAAAGAACTGATGAGGCAAATTAAGAGAAGGAACATATTGACTGTTCTAGGCAAGATTATAGTTAGGTCTACGAATTGTTACACGTACCTTTCCAAACACAAATTCACACAGGTATGACAATTAGGAACTCTAATTCATGAATTAAAAAAGAAATTCAATATGAAGCTTAAAAGCAACAAATGAGAAATTTCCTTTGGTTTGGTACTGTGTTGGTAGCTATAGCTCCTCTGTTCTTTGTGGAGAACAAAGGCTGAAAGCATTTTGTCTAGCAGTAACACTTATAACATGTAACATTGTATCTTAAACAAACATTCATTTGTGGGAAGTCAATATCACAAATGAAATATTGTCTGAGGAGAAAGAAAATCAATATCTACCTTTAGGGTCATTAAATTTTGATTAGGATTTTCCGCAAACATCAATATACTACCAAACAGATACGTATTGCATTTTCTTTTCTGTTCTTCTGTAATAAAATCTGTCTAGGAACTCACTTGAACTTAACACATACACACAAATAACTCCTCCTCCTCTTCCTCCTTCTCCTTTACCTCCCCCATCTTTACAGAATTACCATTGGTCTCTTTCAAGTTTTTTGTTGTAGTTTCTTTTGGTCTAAATAAATATATTAACAAAGAATAGCTTCAAAATAGAAGAAATGCCAGGCCAGCTAGATACCTGTGCATACTTCAGACTCTGGAGAGAGTCTGTCTACTTTACAATGTTGTAAATTAGAATGGTTCACACAGCTGAAAACAATGTGAAGCATTGTTGTTGTTGTTATGTG
>NW_006399894.1:6078702-6084515 GCF_000299155.1 Elephantulus edwardii
TGACATTGAGCCTCAATCCATATTGTAGGCTGCAGTCCTTGACCCTCTGCAGCAAGCGCTTCAGGTCCTCCTCACTTTCCGCATGCAGGGTTGTGTCATCTGCATAACACAGATTGTTAAAAGAACTTCCACCAATCTTGACCCCACATTCCTCCTCATAGAGCCCAGCCTCTCAGTTGATCTGCTCTGCATAGAGGTTGAAAAGGTATAAAGACAGGCCACATCTCTGGTGCACGCCCTTCCCAATTTTTAACCATGCAGTGTTTCCTTGCTCTGTTCTGATGACTGCCTCTTGGTCCAAGTATAGGTTTCTCATTAGCACGATCAAGTGTTCTGGTGTTCCGATTCTTCTCAGAGTCAGCCACAGTTTGTTATGATCCACTCAGTCAAACGTCTTTGCATAGTCAATGAAACACAGATATAGTGAGTAAAATATCTCAGTCACAAAGGATAAATATTGCATAGTGTCACTGTTTTAAAGTGGATCTGACATCAGAGTTGGGGGAAACTAAGAATGGATAAATAATGTATACCGCATTGAAACATATGAGGGAGAGAACTGTTGAGGGGGAATATATGATTAGATACTATTGTCACGAGTCCAGAATGAAAGCTGCATAGTGGAGTGGACTGGGGTAAGGGGGAGAAGGGTGTATAACAATGAAAGATTTTTTTTTTCTCTAAGAGAAAAGCTAACTCGGACTCGGGGGGAGGGGTGGGCAGGAAGTAAAGTGTGCAACAAAGAATGAATGGAAATCCAAAGTCTCTGTAAACTTTCATTAAAATAAAACATTTTTAAAAAAGAAGTGAGAGGAAGAAAATGATATGTAAGTAAGAACAATTAAATAGAGCATCTTTTAAAATGTTGGTAGCTTAAGTTCTTATATAATTTTTTACACCAACTTAAGATTCACTTTTAACTGTGTTCAAATGACTATAATTTCTTCTAATTAATAATTTTTCATTTTATCAAAATTCATCTCTTATTAATGTCAAACCTTCCAAATGGGTTACAATAATAACAACATCTCTTATAAGTGTCAAACCAGAACCAAATCATACAGACTTTCTAACTGAGTTTCTGAGTCTACAAATAGCATAGAGGCAAATTTTTTACCCGAGAGGAATCTTTTTTTTTTCCCAGAGAGGTGTGTGGCCTTTGGGTTATAAGCACAACTCCTTTAAAAAATCCTTTGTAAACACAAAAATATATTTGCTAAATGTATTTTTATATATTTATTTCCTTGATTTTTTTTCAGAAACTGGGCTTGCAACATCATTTCCTTATATTTCTGATGCCATTAAATTAATATGTTGTTAGTTGCTGTCAAATAACTTGCCACTTACAGTGACCCTATGTACAATAATAGCCCTGAGCCCTGATCTATCCTGAGTCTATCTCACTGTTTCTGACACACCTACTCCTATTACGCCAGTTTCTGTATCACCCTATCTCATCTAGGTTCTTCCTCTCCTGCACTGTCCCTTTCCTATCCAAGCATGATGTCCTTCTCCAAGGACTGGTCCCTTCTGGCCATGTGCCAGAGTTTAAAAATTTTTGTCTCCAAGGTGCAGCTTATTTTCACCCTCTCTAGGGTAGATCTGTTTGTTTTCTTGGCAGTCCAGTACTCTTCCATTTTATGTTAATTCCCAGGAGTCATGTATGGGCATTTTATGTTCATAAAAATATGTTTCAATTTCTCAGTGTAGTATTAGGCTTATGATACCCTTTAAAGTGGTAAAGGATCACCACTTGCACCTAATTACTTACGGATTTTTACCTTCTTTTTTTGGCTCAATTCCTTGAAGCACCTCCAAGTAACTTTTAATATACAGCATGATAATCTCTCTCCCTTTGTGTCTTTTGACAGGGTCAGCATTGTCAATTTTTTCACTTTTTATTAGCCATTATAAGTAATTAATTCAATAAAATATATAAACAGAGGGCCCACCGCCCAGTTAGCCACAAACTGTTCAGGGCATGTTCAATACCATGTGTAAAACCTTCCTGTCTTCACTCAACATGATAAAATATGTATGTACAACCCAAAAAAGGTGTGATCTTTGAAATGTGAGTGCAGTGAACTCAGATTACCTTTGACTCTATTATTACTCAAAGTACAGGGAGTATAGAAGAGTAATACTTGCTCAGTATCAGTTTATTGCTTAGAAGCAAAAATTCTCATTCATTAAAAGTATGTTAAAGCCCTCAGCTTATGAATAAACTGATTACAACATCCTCTTAGGATTTGTCTAAAAAATTTGTGTTTTTTTAAAAGTTTATTTAAGAGTTCTTCGAAATATAGAAATTTTCATGAATGTCAAGGATAATAGACACCCCATCAGAAAGAGTATGAATGACTAAAAAAAGTGGAAGCACTTCTGATGGATTTAAGTGTACAAATAATACTGAGTATGTCAGCATGATTACAATGCAAATGTAACTCAACTAAAACAGCTTCTCCTGGTTTTTAAATAAACAGGTAGTTATCATGCTGGTCTCTTGGTTGACCTGCAGCAAGACACTCTCTTTTCTCTCAAGGCAAAGGGCTTTCCTGTTGCAGTAGTTGCAAGATCTTTTTTTTTTTCTTTTTCCTTTCTTCTAACTCGTTGTAAATAGGACTGTACTTCCACCACATTCCAGAACACTCACTGCAAAATGTTTCTTCTTTAAAATGTCAAACTAATGTCATCTGTCTAGCCAGTTGTAACAAAAAAATAGATCTAGAAATTTAGTTACAGCTTAATCGTACAATATCGGTGAGTTTAAAATACTCTCCTACACTGTGACATTGCTCAATGTCCGGGTTTGCAGTATTATAATTACCTTTTCACTTCATTATAGCTCTTAACAGACATTATAGCTTCTAATGGACAAAAGCAAAGTGAGGGCTTTTTAGTTGAGATGTTGGACCACTGAAGAAACCTAGGATTATGTTATAATCCTATAATAATGAGATAAAGAAAGATGTCTATTTTCTGGCACCAGAAAATCTAGCCTGCTCTGAACATGGACAATATATGATGTCTGTTGTCTGCAGGAGACATTCCAGTTTTATTACCATATTTTATCTTTTGTTTCTAATGGCCATCAATTCCTCCAGTAGGTTTGCAGAGGCTGTAAATTCTCCATCTTCCTATTGCACAGGAGGTGGTGGTATCCAATCTACAGTGGATTGGTAGTTCAATTCTTTGACTCCTACATCACCAGTTGTTGTTGTTAGATGTCATTGAATATCACTCATGGCAACTCTATGAGCAGAAGATATGAATGCTATCCTGTTCACCTTCATTACTTCTGACATACTCGAAACCCATTGCTTCAGTCACTGTTTCAGTCCACCTCGTTGAGTCTCTTCCTTTCTTTCCCTGACCCTCCACCTTTCCAAGCACAATGCCCTTTTATAAGGAATAGCCTCTCCTAATAACATGTCCAAAGTATGTGAGACAAAGCTTTGCTATCCTTGCCTCTAAAGAGCACTCTGGCTGCATGTTTTCCAAGATACATCTGTTTACTCTTTAGGTAGTAAATAGGCTATTCGGTATTCTTCTCCTACAAGACACAATGCAAATGCATCGATCCTTCATCTACCATTCTTCATTGTTCGGCTTCCAGATGCATAGTGAGTTACTGAAAGTACCAGGACATGAAATAGGTGAACATTAGTCTTTAAACCAATATCATTGTTCCTAATTATTTTGGAAAGGTCCCTGACAGCAGACTTTCCCAATGGAATACAACTTTTCATTTCTCGGGTGAAAATAAAAGGAGGGTTTATTGTGGATTCAAACAAGATTAAAATATTGATAACATCAATCTTTTCTCTATTATGATGCTGCCTCTTGGCCCAGTGATGAAGAGCTTGGTCTTCTTAATGTTGAGATGCAATCCACATTGAAAGCTGCAGTCACTGATCAGCAGGAAGCATTCCAAGTCCTTCTCATTTTCACCAGAAAGCTGAGGAGTCACTAGAAGTCCTTTTTGTCACATTCTTTTTTTATTGTGTTTTCCTTTATGTATTTATTATATATGTAGTTGACATATAGAGATGAGTGTCTGATTAGTATTTAGTCTCAAGGGAGAGAAATTGAAGCATTCTTTTCCCAAAATATGTATGTTGTTATTGTTCAATATACATGTGAAATTGTAACCCACCCACAGCTGGCCCTCTGGTGGGTTTTCAGGAGCAGTTAATCACAGGAGAGGAGATTGTCCATCCATCTCACACAACATGTATGAATGTGATTAATTTTTTTGAACCAGAGCCTAACTAGGGAGAATTTAGGGTGATGATGATGTGTATTTTCTCTTCCCAGTTTTTTTCTTCTTCTGTAAGCAATACATGCCTGTTGATACTACCATTAGGAGTGCCTGTTCTTAAAAAAGTACTTCACGAAGATCTTGTGAATACAGTGGCATTGCAGATACATAGGTTGTTAAATATATTTTAGACACAGATCAAAAGTAAAATAATACAAAAGGCATTTAAAGGCTAAATAAATTGTAAGAGGAAATGAGAATTTAGTATAAAACAGGTTTACTACTGGATTTGCTCACATACATTTCTTACTTGTTTTCTCATTTCTCTCCTTGAAAAATCACCACATAGAGAGGTTACAGAGTGAAAAGGGAAATTAAGAATTGATATATAATAGTTACATAATAGTTACCAAAGTGTACCTTTTCACAAGTCATGAATTTTATAAGGTTATAGGATTTTGTTTATGCCTACTTAGGCTTTTTAATAAATTGGTTTTCATATAATGATTCCTTTACATTAGTTTCATTCATATACAATGTGTTTTATACAATCTTTCATTTACATTTTGCTTTATACATTCATTCATATACATTTTATTTTAGTTTTTATCGGTTTGCTTACAAAGGTTATATACATTATGTTTCAAACATTCTTCATTCATTTTGCGTTTTGTACAATCATTTTCATGCATTATGCTTTTTAAACTTAATCATTATTGGGCCTTTCCCATCATTATCCTGTCTTTTTGCCTGGATCCTTCCCATTTGCTTCCTGCCCCCAAACCCATCAAATAGCGCAGCCCTGTGGTTTCACTCCTACCTACAATCATTCCTCTGTTCCCTTTTCTCCGCATGGAGTTACTAAACATGGCTTACTAGTTACCTTTCTATTTTTACAATAATGGTCTTATGCAGTATTTGTCCTTATGAAACTGATAGTCCAAACAATATAAGGGACTCAAGAAAAAACTATTTACACCTTAAATATTATAATTAAAGATAATTACATTGTTGTTATTATATGCTGTCAAGTTGCCTGCAAATCATAATACAACAGCTCTGAACCCTGGTCTATCCTGCTGTTATTGATGTTGTTGCTGTTATGTGCCATTAAGTTGCTTGAAACTCATCAAGAACCCATTTAAAACAGCCCTACACTCTGCTTTATCCTGTGCCAACCTTACTGTTTCTGACACACTTACCTCTATTAACCCAGTCACTGAATCAACACACCTATGCACATTACCCAGTCACTAAGTCAATCCATCTCTTTGAGAGTTTTCTATTTGCTCTGTTACTTCACCCTGCCAAAGATGATAAGCCTCTCCAAGGTCTGGTGGCTACTTGCAACATGCCCAAAGTACTTTTAAAATTACTTTACAAATTGATTTGAATGTCTTCTGGACAACACTGCCATCTGTCATTGTTGTTGTTGTTATGTGCCGTTGAGTTCTTTGCGACTCATAGCGACCCTATGTACAACAGCCCTAGCTCTGCTCTATCCTGTGCCAATCGCATTGCCTCTGACACACCCATCCCGATTACCCCAGTC
>NW_006399894.1:6085485-6090269 GCF_000299155.1 Elephantulus edwardii
CAATATCCCTAGTACCACGACCCCTTCTAAACCCAGACTGGACTTCTGGCAGTTCTTTGCTGATATGCTGTTCGAGTCGTTTTTGGATAATCTTTAATAAAGTGAAGCAGCTTCTAAAGATTACAACAGAAGGAAAAACAAAAAAGAAAAACTACTTATGCTAAGTGAAAGGCCTTGGAAGTTAACTCAACAGTTGCCGAAGATGGTGCCTCTGCTATTGTAAAAGAGGCAAATTTACACTTAACCATGAGGCTAGTAGAATGTTAACATTTTTCTAAAACATTTTTTTCTAGTGAAATATTGGTAGTATAGAATTAGATAATAATTTCAGATGTCCAGTTTTCCCATCCACCTTTTTTAAGTGAATTAAAATCTAGATATACATTAAGAATACATTTAAGAATGAAAAGTATACGTAGTTTGTTAAGGGACTGGATTGGGGTGGGGGCAAATTACAGATTTTTATTGTTAGAATCTGCCAGTAAGTGGGAAGTTGATAGATGAGAGGTTTACATGAAGCATTGAAAAAACTATTCGCTATTTACAATTCATTGTGTATTATAAAAAAAGATTGCAGATGGAAGCAAATTCTTAAAAACAAGTAGCAGGCAGTACCTCTTGCTTTTAATGAAACATTTTTCAGAGAAAACCAAAATGCTAATATTAAAAATCTAATCCAATTTAACTCTTTAAGTATGAGCCAAACAAATAAAAATAAGAAGACACATATTTAATGTTTTTGTTTTCTCCTCCTCACCCAAGAAGTATAAAGCATTAGACTGTATTGTATATTTTATAAAAGTTTAATTACATAAAAGCTGACAATTATATATCTAAAAAAATTAAGATAAACCTATCAATTTGTTTTTTACAAATATGTTCTATTTTCTCACTCAAGACAACAAAACCCTCCACCCAATTCAACATTTTCTATGAAAACTTTTCAACAGAAAATTTAGAAATAGGTAAAAATATACAATAAAAAACTAATAATCAGTGTGGGAAGTAATTTACAAAATTTTCATAATATTATCTGTGTAGTATTTTCAAAATCAGTCAAGCTTTATTGTGCAATAAAAAATGAAACATAAAATATTTCTTTTATGGAAGATATACCTTGCACTTACAGATAGTGATTTCTTAAGCTTTTTCACAAATATCTTTCATATCAAGTAGATATTTCCTTTTCCATTCATTTTATTTTACTTAGAAGAGTCTTAGTGATTTGTGTTGCAAGAATGTTTTTAATTTGATTCACAAGTGAAATAAACTTAAAAAACTAATATTTTCAAATAAGGAAGATCATGGGGGTAAAGCACAAGTTGAGATGGTAATGAAATAAATATTTATAACAGAATTAAACCACTTTTCCTACTTAGTTTTTACAGTAGGTATGAAAAGAGTCAAATAATTCAAATGACATGTATGTGGCTTCAGATATGTTTTCGAAAGCATTAAGAATAAATGAAGCATGATCTTTTATTGAAACAGAGATAAATAATGTCTTTGAAAGATAAGAGTGATAGAAGTTGTCTTGCTTTCTCTAGTTGAGAAATTGGTTCTAAGAAAAGCATATTTTTCACATATAGTTGTATTTTTCAGTTTAGTATTTCTGCTAGAAGACATTTAATTTAAATAATATTCTTTTTATATCTTTCTAATTACTTAGAAAACAGATATACTTTTAGAAATGAAAACAATAAATAATAAATATGCTCTAAGAAACACTCTAGGCTTTTCTGTTATTTGTTCATAGTGTTAATGGTGCTGTCTAGGTAAACACGTGAAACAATATATGCTACTAATTAAAAGACAGTATATCCTGTGGTGTGAACTCTATGATCTAATTAAATTCTGGCTGCCCTCCATTACAGAAAAGGAAAGTATGTGATGTGTGAAATGTGCAAATTAAATCAGATTACCAAGTCCTTCAACCAATACTTGATTGCTAGGATAAGATATTTTTGATGACCTGAGATGCATGAAATAATGAATGCATGGGAATTGTGCTTTACAGAATGAATGAATGAATGAATGAATGTATGTATGATTGTGTATACAGATATTTTTAGTTAACATGTAAGGTAAATCTCAGGCAGATTCCTTAGGAACAAAATATTAATGCAATTGAGATTGCTCTTCTGGAATTTCTTGAAATGTAATTAAACATAAAACTAAAATTAAAGGTTATTTTAAAAATATTGGACTAATTTATTTTTATGCTTTAATTATCAACTAGTCTTTAAACAACATAATTAAACTAATATCTACCTAGCTGAGGCATAGCTATCTCTGTCTTTGAATGTAATTAACTCTTACGTACTATTTTCCTAACAGAACTAATGATGACTTCATTTTTACTGGCATGATACACTATTTCCTGGTATCTAAAAAATACTCCTTTCAAGTCTTATTCAGAGTTGTAATGTATCTAAAATAATGAGTAGGTACCAAAAAGACATTTTAATAAACCACGTTTATAAAATTTCTATTATCAGAAAATAGTTCATACAGTTGTTGTTGTTGTTGTTGCTATGTGCCATCGAGTCATTTGCAACTCATAACGACCCTATGTACAACAGCCCTAAACCCTGCTCTATCCTGTGCCAATCGCACTGCCTCTGACACACCCATCCCAGTTACCCCAGTCACTGAATCAATCCATCTCATAGAGGGTCTTCCCCTCCTGCTCCCTCCGTCCACCCTCCCAAACATGATGCCCCTCTCCAAGGACCCGTCCCTCCTTGTAACATGCCCAAAGTATGTCAGATAAAGCCCCAGAATCCTTGCCTCCAAGGAGTAGCTTGTTTTAACCCTCTCTAGGATGAATCTGTTTGCTTTCTTGGCAGTCCATGGTACACTCAATACTCTTCTCCAGCACCACAGCTTAAAGGCATCAATTCTCCTTCTGTCCTCCCTAGCCATTGTCCAATTCGCTAATGCATAACAAGTGGTAACATTAAAACAAAATTGCATATAGTTGTAATTCAGTTATGTGATGATATATTTTTTGCAATAACTTTATAATAAACCCTACTGATATCACTAAAATTGGTTACATGCAAAGACTCATTAATTACCTCTTTGCAAAGTATTATTGACTTCCTGAGTCTTAAAATTTTATTCCAAAATCATGGCAACAAAATGGTCTATTACTTCAAGAGAAGTTGAATAAGAAACCAAAAGAAGGCATTAGTTTGTGCTGTGTCCATAATTTGACAATTATTTATTTTGTCCCTTGTTTGTTATTCATATTCCTTTTATCATTGTGTCTTTAGTTGAAACTAGATATCACAATAGCAATTAGTTCATGTAAGGAAGCCTCATTTAATGCAATATGATTATAAAACCAATTTTAACTTGGCAATGACTTTCATCAATACATAAGAACTATTACTTGTGATTGTTTTTAAAAGAACTATTTGAAAAAAAGGTAATGGTAAAAAATAGCATTATCATTAGAGAGAGTTATAATTTTTCCCACTATCTTATATGAAGTTTTAAAAGCTATGTGGCACTATTTTCTTTTGTAAGTAGTATGTTAGTGTTGTTGTACTATACCATCAAATTGGAACCGACTCATAGCTGACTCTCCTATGAGTTTTCAAAAACAATTAATTCACACAGGAGGAGATAGCTCATCTTTCTCCTCCAGTAGCAAGTAGTATGGTCAGTAGCAATATACAGACTGCAAAGCTGTAAGCCCAGACTGAATCAGCTATGTGCCAGACCAGAGTTGGTGCAAGACCTTAGGACCCCATCCATCCAGGATACCACCCCCCAGGACCCCTGCCTCCCCAGGATGACTGCTCCAGGATGACCTGCCCACCACCTGCCTGTTTAAATCTGCCCACCTATTCAGAATGGCAACATCACTGTGGCGAATACAGATAATGAACAGACAGAATTGGCCAGAGGCCAGAGTCATCATATCAGGGGTTAACTGGCAGCAATAAGGAGAGGGACTAGAGCAAGATGCTGGTGAAGCAGCAGGAGGACTAGACCAACACATGTGTCAAAATGGGGTGGCAACACAGAATCTGGTAGCTGTGTATTAGGAAAGAGTTTTCCATCTGCTCTTTTGAATGAAATGCTTGTTTGTCAGGTATTTCTCTAAAGAAAGCATCCAAAGTAAGACAGACAAGGAAGTAGGATTGGTCATCAACTTCTAAAATAACAGATTTTTGGGAAAAAAGCTGTATGTACAACAGAGCACACTTAGATTATAATAGCAGATATGGCACTGGTGGCTGAGCCCTTGTACTGGGAAACACAAAACTGGAGTAACAGATGCAAGCAGGTAATAGTAACTTGAACATGGAATGAGACAAGTGTGAATGTAGGAAGAAGGACACTGTTAAGGAAGAAATGGAATGTATAAATATCAACATACTAGGCCTTGGCTAACTGAAATGAAATGGCATGGGCCATTTTGAATCAAATAATCATATGATCTACTATGCCAGAAATGAAAATCTAAGGGAAAATGCAGATGTAGTCATAGTTAAAAGAGCAACGTAAACTTATAACTGATCTCTCTATGCTGTTGTTGTTAAGTGCCATCAAGTGGCAGACAACTCATAGCAACCCTAGGAATGAAAGACCTGAACACTTGTATAACTTTCATCATTTCCCCAAGTTCATAGAGTTTCCAGAGGCAAGCTATTTTGGAAGTGAATGCTACTCCCGCTTCCAAGCTTGTTTTAATAAGGTAGCTCCACAAAACACTGTCCACCATGGTAACTATTAACACATTTGACACATCAGTGCACAGTGTTTAGCAT
>NW_006399894.1:6090699-6095880 GCF_000299155.1 Elephantulus edwardii
TAAATATACAAAATAGGTGACTCGAGGACATTATGCTGAGTGAAATATCTCAGTCATAAAGGAACAAATACTGCAGAATGCCATTGTTGTAAAGCAGGACTGACATCAGGATTGAGGGGAATCTATGAAAAGAGGGGATAAACAGATGAAGAAGAGAACTGTTTGAAAGGAATATATGATTAGGTATTATTTTCATGACAAGAGTGCAGATTGAGAGCTGCATGGTGGATTGGACTGGGGGCCTTTTTTTTTTTTTGCTTTTCGAAGATAAAAACCAACTGGGGTAGAGGTGGGCGGGGAGGAAAATGTGCAACAATGAATGAATGGAAATTCAAGTATCTATAAACTTTAATTAAAATTTCAATTAAAAAATCTCTGTGGCAGTTTCTTCATAGAGAACTTCAAGAGATTTAACCTGGACTCAGAATATTGATATTGTCTGAAAGCAGTGAATATCAGAAAGATGTTTACTTTTATCATAATGATTATGAAAAACATTCAACTGTGGGGATAGAATAAATTATAAATGACAGAGAGAGGAAGGAGAATTACAGAGCACATAAGAATGCCCATACTGAAGTTAGACAAAAACTAAAAAGTAGTCTTTAAAAAAGACTACAGGGATAATGCATGGTTTAAAGTCAGGAAAGAGCCATATCAAGGTTGTATCCTTTCACTGTACCAATTCATTATGTATGCAGAGAAAATATCCAAGGAAATGGTGGAATGAGGTATGAAGGAAGACTCATATACAACTCATGATATGCGGGTGACACTATCTTTCCCGCACAAAATGAAGAAGATTTGAAGCATTTATTCATGAAGCTGTAAAACCATGTCCTTCAGTATAGATTATAATGCAACATTAAAAAAAAAAACAACCCAAAACACAAAACAACAAAAACAATGAAATACAAAAAGGAAAACAAACAAAAAATAAAACCTAGCAAATAAAACTTTATAAGCAAATGAGCAGGCAATATCATGATAAAAGAAAAAAAAGATTATAGTTGTCAATTATTTCATTTTACTTTTATCTATAATCAGTAGGTATGGTAGTCATGAGTTGAAAAAACTGTTGCATTCAGTTTATTTGCTGCCAAGGACCTATTTAAAGTACCAATGAGCAAACCTGCCCAGGTCATGATATCTCTGGAACACTTCACAAATTTTTGTGTCATCCTTGCACAAGGGGCCATGCTAATCTTCTCTATATCGTTCCAATTTTAGTATATGTGTTCATGAAGTAAGCACAAGTCATCCTCTTGATAAATTAAATTGCTTCATATGTGTGTGAAAGTTGGACAACAAATAAGGAAGATGGGAGAATTGATGACTGTTAATTGTGGTGGTGAAGAATACTAAATATATACAAAACAACAACAACAAACAACACATTTATCATACAAGACCCTCAAAGAGATGGATTAACAAAGGGACTGCTCCATAGGTTTAAGTTGAACATGTTAACCTTTGTGCCAGAAAGATTCAAGCAATATATATCTTTTTTTCTGTTAAATGTCATCAAGTTAGCTAGCTGCAGGTTATAGTGACATGATATACAACAAAATTAAAACAACTGAAAACAAAAACATCAACAAAGAAAAGCAGCTTGTCAGATCCTATGCCATCCTCACAATCTGTTGTCCTTAATCCCAGTACTTAAAACAAAATTAATTTCCCTTTAATTCATCTAAGAAAGCTGATGGCCTAGTGGATAAGGAACTACATAGCAACTCAATGGCAGATGGTTCTAATCCACCAGCTGCTCCATGGGGTAAAAATTGACAATTTTTTCTATGCACTTTAAAGCTTCTGAAAATCCATTACATGATTAACTAAATTGGATTCAACTTGACAGTAATAATTTATCTGTTGCTAATATTATAAAGATACTACAACAAGTGGACTGTTTTAGCAAACAGAAATGTATTTTCTTAGTGTTTATAACTATACAAGTCAAACTTTAGAGGGCTCACCATAGTGGAAGGCTCTATTTTTGTTCTAAATAGATGGTATGTAACAATAAAAACAATAGCAATACAAGAGCTCCGGTGGCCTAATGTGTAGAGATTTATGCTGTCAACTCAAGAGAAGGCAGTTTTAGAATTGTGACTCAAATATTGTGAATTGTAGTTGATTTAACCAAACCAAAACCAAACCCACTATCATCAAGTGAATTCCAAAGCATAAAGATCCTGTAGAAAAGAACTATTCCATAGCTCTTTTAAGGCTATAACTCTACAAAAACAGACTGTCATGTATTTATTCTACAGAGAAGTTGGAAGACTTGAATTATCAACTTTTTGTCTATCAGTCACATTTCTTAACAACAGTGTCCCCAAGGCTTCATATAAATATTCAGTATCCTCAAGACTATACATACAAGTCCATATCCCTACTATTATAGTTGAAATTTATTTGGAAATAAGGTTCTTTGCAGATATAATAAATAAAGCAAATAAAATAAATTCCACAAAATTGTCCTTATATGATATGAAAAACGGGGAGACTACAAAAATGTCTACTACAGCGACATGTTAAGATAAAGGTTGTTGTTGATTGCCTTTGACTCAAGCATTACTCTTAGCAACCCTATGAACAAAAGGCCTGAAGCCCCTCTACAACTACCAACATGTATCAAAATTCATAGAGTTTCGGAGGCACATTGTTTAGAAAGTGGATGCCACTCCTGCTTCAAAACCTGTCATAGTATGAAAAAAAATAATTGTAACGTAGGAAAGACAAAGAACATCACAATAAAAGCTTACTGATAGAGGACAAGGGAGCTCTGGTTTTGTAGTTGTACTACAAATCCAAAGACCACATCTCCTGATTTGCAATTATAGCAGTTTCTCAGGAAAAGTATAGAAAATCTTTTCCCATGCAATGCATGGATGACGAAGTTCATCCCTTATACTTTGAGAATTTTATTAGTCCTTTATAAAAGGCATAATGGAGAAAAAGTGGAGTGTCAGCAAATGACCGGACAACCCTCAGTGAGATGGGTCGACATAGTGAATGTAAAAGTAGTTTGAGCCTGCTGAAGATTATGAGGATGATACAGGATAGGGTTGGGTTCCAATTTGTTGTTCATATGGTAAAGTTTATCTTTCAATATGACTTTTCCTAGTTATCATTTGGTTTTGCTATGCAGATTGATGAGAATATGCAAATGGAGCATATAAGCATATACACAAGAGATTGACTATCTCCCATTCCACAAGGGGACTGACCAATCTCATCAATCTATCAGGGATTGCCTAGACTCTCCATAGTATTGAGCAAGCCAGCAATGAGAGACAGATCTTCTGCAAATGAAGAAGCAAGACAATGTAGGACACCCTTCTTGTTCCAGCTATACCTATGGAAGTAACAGCCATGGCCTAACTTCAGACCTTACATGAGATGGGACCTTTGGGTCTGCGGAAAACCTCATTATTTAGGATTGAGAACCCTGTTGGACAACTATAGGTGAGAGACCAATATTGGCAGGACTGATAATTTGGGAACATTGGCTTAAAGCCACGAGGTTTGAGACTGAGGTGCCTACAATATTTCAGGAGCTTTCTTGACTGTATTCTGCTTCTAATCTGTATTATAACTGTTTGTCTTCCCCAACCTACTTCTGTGTGGTCTATTAGCTAGTAAATCTAATTTTGGGCCCGGACCCAGCAAAGCAGTAAGATAATATTGAGATGAGCAGAAAGAGGTATGTCTGACCTCATGGGAATGATTTTGTGTTATTGATGCTGTTAATGGGACTACTATCCTGTGTGAAGTTGGTAAGGGTATGGCCATTCTCACATGGCCCTTGCTCTTTTTACAGGTGACTGAGTATATAGGGTCACTATGAGTCACAGGTGCCTCAACGGCACATACCAACAACAACAACCATGAGTCTTAGTGCACTTGATGGCACCTAACAAAGAAGAAAAAGCAACATCAGTCATTTATAGAACAGAATTCCTTAGAGCAATCAATCCAGCCATTTCCCAAAGATAAAGCTCATAAAGCAAGGATGGACAGAACAATGGAAAAAATAGAAAACAAGAAACACAGGATGAAATTCGGTTGAGTTTTGTTAGAATGTGGTGATTCTGATTAATGTCATGAATCATAAATACATGACTGGTTAATGGAAAAACACTTTGCTCTTTTTACTTTTACTTAAAAAAACAATAAAAAATTTAAACAAACAATATGTAAAAAAAAAGATTCTCACCACTGGGTCAATTGACAGGATAATGATGGGTAGAGAAGAGATTGATATTGTTAACAATTTTCACTTGATTGGTTCCACAATCAGCATTCTTGGCACCAGAAATCAAGAAACCAAAAGATGAATTGTATTGGAAAATCTGCTGTCAGTAAACTTTCCAGAGTGAGAAAGAACAACAATGTCAGTTTAGAGACTAAGGCTCATATCATCCAGATCATGGTCTTTGCAATTACTTGTTATGCATCAGAGAGATGGAGAATGAACAAAGATGACAGAAGATGAATTGATGCCTTTGAGTTGTGGTGCCAGAGAAGAGTATTGAACATATCATTGACTTCCAAGAGAACTAACACATCTGTCCTGGAAAGAGTGAAACCAGGGTAGCCTTTGGGGGCAAAGATTTAAAGGCTCTGTCTACCATACTTTGGGTATGTTGCCAGTAGGTACCAGTCCTTGGAGAAAGATATCATGCATAAAAGGGAAGTGGGACTGCACAGGAAGGGGAGACACCAGATGAGAGGGATTGACAAAATAACTGAGGTAGATATGTCAGAGACAATGAGATTGGCTCAGGATAGAGCAGGGTTCAGAGCTATTGTGCATAGGATCGCTATGAGTCATCAACTCAATAGCATATACCACAAACAACTAAAAAGGCTAGAGAGTTTGCTTACTGCTGGTATTGTTTGTCAATTCTGTATGGGACTAAAATGTTGTTTTTGATACTTCCTTTTTTTTATATATGTGTTTATTGCTATAAATAAACCTGTATTTAAAATAATAAAAAGAATTTTCAGTAGCTACCAAGAAGACAAAGATTCTCACCACTGGACCAATTGGCAGCATCAGGGTGGATGGTGAGGAGATTGAGATTGTACACAGCTTTAGTTTGCTTGGCTCCATAGTCAACAGTCTTGGCACCAGCAGCCAGGAAATTAAAAGGTGTATTCCCATGGGAA
>NW_006399894.1:6096243-6126353 GCF_000299155.1 Elephantulus edwardii
GGGATAATTGGGATGGGAGTGTCAGAGACGGTGCGATTGGCACAGGACAGAGCGGAGTTTAGGGCTGTTGTACATAGGGTCGCTATGAGTCACAGGCGACTCGACGGCACATAACAACAACAACCAAAATCTACAAAACAGTCATGAGATGAATCTTTATTTGAGTGTTCACAAGAAACAACTCTTATTAACACTTACACTTCCAAAGTTTGGCCTCCAAAACCATGAGAGAGGAAAAAAAATACTATTTCAAGTAACTCAGAAGCCCTAGGAAATTAACATCAGAATCATTTGCTTTCCAAGCTATCCCAATTCATCGGCACCTTATACTATAGAACAGAGAAGAAATTCCTCATAGGGTTTCATAGGCTGACTTCTATATGGAAACCAACTACTAATATCCCACCTATCATGGCTAGTAGATTTTAGAAATTAAACTGTTTATTAACATCAGAGTGCTTAAGTTAAATGCCATCAGAGCATATAATCACTAAAAGAATTCAAATCAACTCATTGCGTCAACTTTTACAGACGCATGGCAGAGCATCTTCAGAGGCCTAAGAGGAGGATTGCCCATTTTTCTCCTCCACACTGATCTCAACCACCTGAAAGTACATCTCCTTATGGACTACACTATTAGAGCTAAAGAGAGTTAAGTCTGTCACTTAAAAATAACCCTAACATCCAGATTTTAAGATAAAATCAATCAAACACTTAAGTTTGTCAGATTCCTGGAAAATGTAAAAACACATTGGTATCATTGTGACCATGTCCCAGAATTGTTCTATGCTAGGATTTCCCAGAGGATATTAAGTAAAATAATCTTCTGTTATTGAGAAGTATAAACATAATTTGTATAAGTTTACATAAAATGGAATCTGTTAAAAGGGAATTTTTGTGGATATTTCCTGTCTTACTGATGAGTTATGAACCAACAAGATAAGAAAATACAATTAAATTCAGTGAACATTAACTATTAAATCATTACATCACCAAACCATCCCCAATTCAGTGCTGTTGAGTCAACCATGACTCATAGCAATCCTCTAGGGCTGCATATGAATACATCATCTGTAAGTAAATCTTTCTGGATGCGAACTGTCACATCCTCCTCCAGCAAATCATGACATAGCACAAAGCCAGAGAGACAATTTTCATTTCTTTTTTCCCCTAGAAGACCTGACTTCTGGATTCCTCCATTGAGCTTAAAATGATTTTGTAATCTCACAGAAAATGTAGAGTGAAAGGAAGAAGAAATGGAAGGGGACATTAAACTCTTACTTAGTACATTAAAGTCAGCGGGAACTTTAAAAAAATTAAATAAGAGTTTGATCAATGCATTCAAATATCATATTATCTTTAAAAGCTTGTAGACAGTATGTTCCACTTTATCTTTTTCTGTTATTCTTAATGATTTGTCTCTTCCTGTCATTTCTTTACAAGAAGGCAATGAAAAACACTTTGATAAACTGAAAATAAAGACTCTAAGAGGTAAAACCAACCGAGTATAACATTTTACAATTTAACTGATGCAGAAAAGAAAAATTGTAAATAACTAAGGTCAGAAAATGAAAAATTGCTCCAAAACATGTAATGAACATATTCTAAACTAAAAGAATCAAAATTTTCATTGCATACTTAGTCTATAACGAAATATTCTTTCTCTTTCCTATACAAATTGCAAAATTTAAAAAATATATAAAATGATGTTAAATAAATTAAAATTATAGGTTCAAGTATAAAAAAGCCCAAGTGGTACAGCAGACAAAGCACTCAGTTGCTGGTCAAATTCACCAGCATTTCCTCAGTAAAAAACAGTGATTTGCTCCCCTAAAAACTTTTGTCTAAGAAACTCTATGAGGCAGTTTTTTTCGCATTCATCAAATTGACATCTCATCGATTAAGCAAAAATCAGCACAAGGTTAACAGAATGTTCTCAAATTAATGTGTTGTTGTGCCATTGAGTCATAGACCACTTATAGTGACTCTATAAACAAAAGACCTGATAACTTGTATAATAACTTCCATCCTTTATCCAGATTCATAGGTTTTCTGGAGGCAAGCTAGTTCAGAAGTGGATGCAACTCCTGCTTCCAAGCCAGTTTTAATCAGGGAGCTCCTCCAAACGCTGTCCACCATGCGTAACCAATACTGCATTTGACACATCAGTGTAGTGTTCTGCTTCACAGCCATCACGAGTTACCTTTGTACATTAAATGGACACCCCAGTACTATAAGAATTTAATGAAATTTAATGAATTTTGACTGAGAAAACACAAACTCTTGGCTGGTAAGTGGGAACTGACTTACAGCTCATGCTCCAGAGGGTTTTTGGTAGTTTGTAGATCAGATGGGAAGAGAGTGCCCATTTTTCTGACACCTAGTTTCTTGTGGATTTGAGTTATCAGAGAAGTGCTATTTTTGTTTTAGTGGCACATTTCCCAAAAGCCTAAGTTACCAGTACTCTCAGTTTTTACTAGAAATTGGCAATAAGAGAACCCTCTTCATCGAAAGGCCTTGTACATTTACTCCACTGCTATCAAGTTCGATCTGACTCATAACTACCCTCCTTTGGATTTGTTAGGCTGTAAATCTTAACAAGAACAGACTACTGATCTTCCTCCTGTGAAGCTGTTTGTGAATTCAAACTTCCTCCTTTTGGTTTGTAGTGTAATCATCTATGTAATGCCTTTGTATAACTACATATACTATTGGAACACCTTTGTACATCTACAAATTTTCGAAATGCTATTAGAAGTTTACTATATGAGCATAAATGATAAAAAAATTTATTTTAAAGTAATCACGTTTTTCTAAGTGATACTTGGCTAGTATAACAAGTGAGAGTGCAATGGAGTTGTGGAGGAAAGGCATCTTAAGGGTGGTTCCTTTTGGGAGTCCCCTAAGCTACCTTAACTGTGTATTAAACTTAAAATTCGATCTGCAGTTATTTAGATTTGAAAATGAATCAAAAATGATGTTTTTTACTAACATTATAAGTGTGTAAAACATAATTTCAATCTACTAATTTCCAATATTAATCATTACTAAAGAAAGTAGATATTTAATGTCACATATCTCAACTCAATGTTTTCTAAGTGATACGTGGAAAGAGATTATAGATCTTAATGAGAAGGATTCATGAGAAGTAAAGAATTATATTGACAAGAGATTGAACAAACATTAGGCTAAATTGCCTAATGTGTCCATATCATCAATCAACTGCCTACCATATAGATCAACAGTTCATGTGTATTACTGATTACATCTAAGGGGACTTAAATGCCTTACTTATTTTTCCTTTTGTATATTTCTTAAGGCCATCACTTTTTATTAATGTCTTCTCCCTTGGATATTTTGACATACTGGGTTTTAATAAAGCCACATTTTAAGGGTATACTACTAAGCTTGCCAGTATTTCCCAGTTAAAGGACTTTGCATACATGTATCTACAATGAATTACTTTTGGTTCTCAGAGGTTAATCTCAACTATAAATGTCAACGTCTCCTGAAGAATGCTTTACTAGATAGTTATATAATTTTCGTTAATTTGTAAGGAGTAGGCAAATAAAACAAATAAATATATTTGGTATATTAACCATTTCAGGCTGTCAAAGAATTATTAGAATAAAATTACAATGCTTTCTAAATAGGACTATCTAATTGTTGGTAGGTACCATTGAATCAGTTTCTACTCATTGCAAGGAGATAAAATGAGCAGTTAACAATAGTTATTATGTGCTGTCAAATTGATTAAAACTTATACAGGCCCTGTGAAAAACACAGACTATAGCCTCGTACAAAGAAACAAAAATCTTCACCACTGGCTCAAATCAACATTATGATAGTTGAAGAAAATATCAAGTTGTTAATGGTTTCATTTTACATAGAGTCATAATCAATACCTATTGTACCAGAAGTCAAGAATTGAATTATGTGTTATATTGGGAAAATCTACTATAAAGAATCTCTTTATTCCCCTTCCCCAATTATTTCCTTCATTCCTTTCCTTTACTGTCTTTCTCTATTTTTTAATCATTTTTTAAAGCATAATTTTAGTGAAACTTTATACAAAGAATAGATTTCATTCATTCATTGAAACACATTTTCCTTCCCCTCCCTCTTAAAATTTACTTTGTAATACATATCTTACTTAGTCCAGACTGTTGTCATCCATATAAGGTCTAATCATTACTTTCCGTCACCTATCCCAGTATGAACTTCATAATTTACCTGTTCTCTTATTGTCCTTCCCCTGCCCATATCAAACCTATTTTTATCACAGGGGTCTTATGCAGTATTTGTCTTTTTGTGCTTGAGAAAATTCACTCTGCATAATGTTTTCCAGACTCATCCTTATTGTATAGTGTTTTACAAGTTCATTCTTTTCCAGTGTTGCAAAATATTTTATTGAATAAATGCATTACAGCATTGATCAAGGATCTCTTTAAAGTGGTAAAGAGCATAGATGTCAGTTTTAAGACTAAGGCATGGCCAATACAAGCTATGCTATTTCCAATTGCTTCCTATGCATCTGATAGTCAGACAATATATAAGGTAGAAAAAAGAAAATTAATGCACCAGGATCATGGTTTTGGAAGAGAGTATCAAAAAAGACAAAAGAGTATGTGTTGGAAGAAATGTAACCAGGGAGCTCTTTAGATACAAAGATAGTGAAAAACTGCCTCCCATATTTTTGCCAGAGAGAGAGCAGTCACTGGAAAAAGAGAGCATTCTGAAAATGGTGGGGAATCAGAGAAAGAGAGGAAGACCTTCAATAAGATGAACTGACACACTGACTATAATTGTGGGATTGAGCATATTGGAGATAGTGTGGATGGTTCAAGATAGGACTAGGCTCAGATCTGTTGTTTATAGGGTCACTGCGGATCATAGTTGACTGCACAGCATTTAACACGCTGCCACAAATGAAGGTCATCAATTAAAAGTGTGAGGCAATGTGTTAACAGCAACAATGAATAGCTGATTGAAATTTTTCCCTATCCTGTACCATCCTCCCAAGCTCATCCCTGTTTATTATTAATACATAAGATAAATTGCAGTTTAATATCAGACTTTGAGAATATACTTTTGTGCCTCCTCTTCTTAATAGGTTTACATTTTATTCAAGTGGAAATAAAAGCTTCAAATATCAAGTGACATTTTTTTTTCTTCTTTGCCTTTTTGAAAAAAGAATAAGTTCATTTCATATTTAGTACTTCCATATATTTTATGCTTCCATATACTTTCTGCTTTTACTTGTGATACAAGGCATGCATATACGATCCAAGCCATAGTCTTTTCAATTAGTTGTTATTTGTTAGAAAGCTGGACAATGAGTAGGGATGATAGAAGAATTGATGACTTTGAGCTGTGGTGCTGGAGAGGAGTACTGAATACATCATGGACTGCTAAGATAATGAACTGGTTCATCCTGGAGAGGGTGAGACTAGGCTGCTCATTGGAGGCAAGGATTCTGAAGCTTAATCTGACGTGTTTTTGGATATGTTGCAAGGAGGGACCAGTGCTTGGAGAGGGATGTCATACTTGGGGAGGTCGGAGGGACAACACAAGAGAGGAAGACCCTCTATGAGATGGATTGATTCAGTAACTAAGGAAATGGGGCTCGGTGTGTCAGAGACAAAAGGATTGGCACAGGATAGAGCAGGGTTTAGGCTTGTTGTACATAGGGTCATTATGAATAACAGGCTACTCGATGGCACATAACAACAATTACACCAACATAGATCTACAATGATTGACAATTTCTACCTGTGTGATTTACAGACTCAAAAACTCACCAAAGGTCCAATGAGTGAGCTATCTTTATTCTCAAAATTTTCTAGTAACCCAGTATCTTTACTATCTTCTTAAGTGTCTATTTTCAATGAAGTATAACTTGGTGTGAAAATCCAAGTTTACTGCCTCTGAAAACCCTCTGGAGGGTCAGATATCTTATGTGCACAAAAATTGGACAATGACCAAGGAGGATAGAAGGAGAACTGATGCCTTTGAGCTGTGGTGCTGGAGAAGAGTACTGAGAATACCACGGACTGCTAGGAAAACGAATAGATTTGTCCTGGAGAGGGTTAAACCGGGTGGCTCCTTGGAGGCAAGGATTCTGAGGCTCTGTCTATCTTACTTCGGACATGTAGTGAGGAGAGACCGGTCCTTGGAGAGAGACATCATGCTTGGGAGGGTAGAGGGACAGCGCAGGAGAGGAAGGCCCTCTATGAGGTGGATTGATTCAGTGACTGGGATAATTGGGATGGGAGTGTCAGAGACAGTGCGATTAGCACAGGACAGAGCAGAGTTTAGGGCTGTTGTACATAGATAGGGTCGCTATGAGTAGCAGGCGACTCGACGGCACATAACAACAACAACAACAACACGTGTGTGTAAGAAGAAAACAATAACAATTTATACAAACATACCCTGAAATTCCCATTGTAGTTTTCAATTTACATTTACTAATTTTGTATCAAGTAGTTCTTGTGGCCTAATGTTAAAGAGTCATACTGCCTATACAAAGGCATATGGTTCAAATATTAGCCCATTCTACATGAGAGGAAAATGAGCAATATTTTCTTGTACAGTATCTTGCCTCTGAAAACCTGCTAAAGGGTGCTAAGTTGGTGATTCTGACTCAGCCATCCATATAAACAACATAAAAATTTGGCATTAATATATAAAAGAAACATTGCTTTTAATACACTTTTAAATGTTAAGGGATAGAGAGATAGCTACAAATAACAGCAAATCCAGTTTTTTATCTCTGCATAATTATTTAAAATGATTTTAAATATATATTCATTTACATTCTGTAAATATTAGTAATTCTGTATTTTCTTAAACTTAAAATTATTTCACAAGAAAAGAGTCAGTAAAATACTTAGTTCATTGTTTGGGCAACTTCAAGTGCCAAGTACTATAGTTTGTTGTTTTGTCCTTGTTTGTTTTTTTAAAAATGATTCAGAAATCCTTCTCAATGAGTAGCTTCAAATTCTTCCCAGAATGGAAAAAACCACTATGCATACAGGATTGCTCTTTTGAATTACTTTTAACAGCATGTAAAAATGGACCTGTTTGACACGTATTCCTGAAAACAACAATTAAAATCACATGGTATAGTGTTGTAGCAGCCGATATTGGGGGTAAACAACCGTGATTTTCTGATGGATGCCATTTAAGGAAAGAGAAAAGACAGTGATGGAAATGGGCAATGAAAATAGCTTTCTCAAAGTCTGATGGCACTTTGGAGATTCTACACATTAAATTTCCATATACATATCTCATTGACAAAAAGTTCCTGTTAAAGCAGACAAGCTGTCAAAGAAATCTGAACTGAAATGCAGGCAGCAACTCTGTGCAGAGGTGCATGTATTTATAATACAGCTGAGTAAGGTTCTAAAACTCAGTATTCCTATATAAAAATGTATGTGCATATATATAATTTTTATTCTTCTAAATATGATGATTTAGAAATACTCACAGGTAATTATAAATTTAAAATATTTCTTTTTTTTAAGTTCACAAGAGTAAGGACTTTAAAAAAAAATTTCTCCCTCTTAGAAAAGAGATCTCATTAGCTGGAGTGAAAACACAGCTGTACAGAGCTCTTGAAAAAGTATTAAAAGAAGTTGGGTTTTAAGAAAGCTTATGGCTTACCGGTTAAGTTGACAGAGAAGGTGTTATCATTGTTGCTAAGTGAAAAAGAAATTTAAATGAGAACCACTTCCTACTTTGCCCCAGACTTTGAGCCATTATTGAAGTCTCAATACATTTGGCCATATTCTAATGCAGCTTTCTTAAATGGGCTGAATAATGACACACAGATAAAGAAGAGGCAAAGGGAACCATTTGCTACAAACACATTGTAGGTAATATACAACACTGGGGATTGCATATTGACCTTTGGGCACTTGGTCTCAGTTGGCATGCCATGCTACAGCACAGGAACACATAGTCATGTTTACAACACAGAGCTGAATTTAAGAAACTCACATAATTGCCTGCGAGAAGGTACAGGAGCACTTCCATAAGCTGTGCCCTGTAAATAAAACACATTTTTTTTTTTTGGAGCAAATGATGCCAGCATTGATAACAATAGGAAAATAGAGGAGAAATAAAGGAAAATCATATGAAATAAACAGAAATGATTCAAGAGGCTGTTTCTATTACTTAAAGCCCATGAGTTACCACACTTACAGGTAAATATATAGGTTAAAATATTTGTAGAAATCAAGTTTAAAGAGTGTGTGTCACACTAAAAATAAGAAAGAGAAAAATTACAACAAAGCATGGGAACACTAAGTTTGGCATGAAGGAAGTTTTGTGAAAAGTGGAACACACGTGATATTTATGAAGTAGCCTCTTTAGAAAGTAGGTTCCCTTGTACCAATTCCTTAGCTGATGCAAACCTTTTTATATTTCTTTAAACTAAGCACTGTACTAGTAGTTATTCTTTTCTTATTCTAGCTCAAACACTGTTTAAAAGAAAAACAAAAAGACTTCCTCAAAACAGGCCTCATTTATGCATCAGTAAAAATCAATCACTGAATATCAGAAGGGCAACCAAAAGAAAAGGGAAAAAAAAACCAACAAAACACAAAATGAAAATATTTGTTGCAGATAAAGGGCCCCAAAGTAAGGACGAGCATATTCTAAATATTTCCTCTACTCCTCCAGTTAAAAAAAGCTCTAAACAAACAAATACTGAAATTTAAATTGCATTTTTTTTTTATTACTGGCTCTGACTTCTGTCACAAAATACATTATAATACAGTCAAATGAGAGCTGTTGGTTTTTAAGAAAATAATAGAAAGTAAATATAGATTTTTTAAAAAAATCATTAATTCATTACAAAGAAAATAACTTATACATGATAAGACTGTTTGAACAAGATTACTACTTATTGACCATTCCCTCTGCCAAACTCTGAACACACAGATGACAGCTTTAAATATATTTTTTTAAAATGTGGTTAGTCTTTTACAAAGTTAGCATTTTTTTTAAATTATTATATGTTTACTGATGAGGCAACTCTGTTTAGCATTAAGTACTTGAAAAATGGCTAAGAAATTATCCACATTTTAAAGGCTAGTTAAATAGCAGAAGTAATCTAGTGACACAGTGATTGAAGCACTCAACTGCATCAAATGTTAGCAGTTGGAGGCACCAGGGTTCTCCTGGGGAGAGATGTAGCAGTCTGCTTCTTGAAAGATTCACAGCCTCAGAAATCCTACGCAGTGTATCTATTTTGTCCTTTGAGGTTGATGTGCAATGGAATCAACTCGATAACAATGAGTTTAGTTATTTTCGTTTTTAAGTAGTTGAAATGGGGCAATTCCACAAAACAATTCCTGCTGCTGACATTTCATGATTTTTTTCTCCAAAGAGGAGTAGAAAACATTATTGTGATCTTAGTCCCTGTAAAGGTGTTACAAAGAAGAAATAGTAAAATACTGGTTCATATAATGTTTTGCCATGTGTCCTGGAAACAATTCAACTAATAGTGGCCTCATCTTGCACCATCTTCATCTTGATTGATAGGTTTTTTAATCCAAAGAAGATAAATAAGGCATGTACACCCTCTGCTTTGCAATCACTTGCTATGCATCAGAGAGTTGGACAATGATTAGGGAGGATAGAAGGAGAATTGATGCCTTTGAGCTGTGATGCTGGAGAAGAGTAATGAGTGTACCATGGACTGCCAAGAAAACAAACAGATTCATCCTGGAAAGGGTTAAACCAAGCAGCTCCTTAGAGGCAAGGATTTTGAGGCTTTGTCTGACATACTTTGGACATGTTGTAAGGAGGGACTGGTCCTTCCAGAGGGACATACATCATGCTTGGGAGGGTGGAGGGACAGCGCAGGAGGGGAAGACCCTGTATGAGGTGGATTGATTCAGTGACTGGAGTGTATCAGGGACAATACTGTTGGCACAGGATGGAGCAGGGTTTAGGGCTGTTGTACATAGAGTCGCTATGAGTCGCAAGCTACTCAGCAGCACATAACAACAACAACAACAACAACATTCTCTGCTTAAGTTTCCTTTGCCCACAGATGATTCTATGTTTTTAATTACTTATGGAGAAGTTATGTCTTGTGTGATATGGTCTATATTTTGGCTATAGTGTTTGTCTTTTGTCTGATACATGTTTAAGTAAATTTTGTAATGAATAGGAAATTGTATTTCACCAAAGGATTACAACTTACACCTAGAGAAGCACACAACATAGAAACATGCTCCAGAATTCATCTTTGGCTGTCAGTAGGTAACTCATCAGTCATTCATCTCCAAGTATGGGACAAAACAAACCAGAATCTTGGACATGTTAAAGTCTTTCAATTGAAAAAAAAAAACACAAACAACACACACCATAGGTATAGAAAAGAATATGCAATCTGATCAAGATGAGACCCGACATGATTTTTAATGGAGGAATAACATCAAAATCATATTTAACCAACAATGAATGAATAGAATATTTTTTTAAAAAAAGAAAGTGGATGGAGGGATGGAAAAAGGAGGAAAAGGGAGGAAAATGTGCAAGAATGAATGAAAATTCAACTTTTATTTAAACTCTCATTAAAAGGACAACTAAAATATTTTTTTAAAAGAGTACTTATTCACTAGCTTTAAGTACACATGCAAAATAGCAAAACCATTGATAGACATGAAATGGAAATGGGAATATATAAGAATTCTTAAAAATCTCCTTCTATAAAATATTAAGTGTTTTCCTAATGCAGAATATCTAGAATTAGTAGAATCATCTCCTTAGCTAGTACTAAAACTAGAGTCATTAAAGCCAAGCAATGATATCCTCACTATAACTAATGAATAAAAAGAAGAGGGAACGAAGAATGTAAGTAGATTCTTTTCATTTCATTCAAGGTCAGATTTAGCTAACAAATGAGTCATGAAAAATGATTGTCCTTTAAAGGAATTTTATTTCCTTGAGTCTATTTTCTGCATCTCTGAATGACTGCTAAGGAATTAACGGGCTATAAAAGCATAAAAAAAAAGACATAATTAGTAACAATAGGACTATAACTTCCAGAAAATTAGATTTTTTAATTCATTATTGTAGACCTTCATCAAGATAAAATTTTCATAATAATAAAATAAGAAACAATTAGTTGTTTCCATTAATTGATTTACTCATTGGGAGAGTCTATGACAAACAAATGGAAACCTTGTCTGACCTTTGCCAATCTCACAATTTCTGCCATGCTCAAGCCCATTGCAAAATAAATACTGAAACCTAATTTGCAGATGTGTTCATTTTGAAAAATGATCTTGAATAAAGCACAGGGTTTTTTTTTAACTCTAAATGTGTGACGTATTATACTATTAATAAAATATTGGTGTTTACAATATATACATTACTCTAAAGGAGAAAGATGAGCAGTCTTCTCCCTCAGGAATTACAGCCTCAGAGGCCTGAGAGATGGTTGCGATATGTCAGATCAAACTCAATGGCAGTGGGTTGGGTTTGGCTTATGATCATAGATATACATAAAAAATTATTTAATAGGATTTATTTGATAGAAAACCATTTAAAATACTGTTTTTCGTTCTTATGTGCCACTGAGTTGCAATCAACTCATAGCTCGACACAGATCTCTTGCATTTTTAATATTATGAATTGATATATTTTGGAACAATGACAAGTTATTTCCTGCTTTGGGGTGGGATTTCTTGTTAAATTTGTAAGAATTATATTTTAAATTTATTTGTTTTTATGTTGGTAGGTGCTTTCAAGTCGAGTAAGACTCATTGTGACCCTATGAACAAAAGATCTGAAGCCTGGTATATCCTGCGTCATTCCCTCACTTCCCAACACACAAGAGCATACTGCAGCTTTATACAATCCTAAACTGCCTTGTTGCTGTTAAATGCCATAGAGTCATGGATGACTCATAGTAATCCTATGAACAAGTCTTGGACACAAAACTTTCATCTTTTCTCCAAGCTCATAGGGTTTCCGGATGAAGCTTTTTTTTTTTTTTTTTGAAATGGATGCCACTCCTTTTCCCAAGCCTGTTTTATTTGGGAAATTACAAATCCGAGGCCAAAACCAATCAGCTCACACTCTGTTGCAAGCAACAGCCACATCCTAGCCTCAACCCCAAAGTAGAAAACCTTGAGCAATTCATTAATACATGCAAGTTAATAGATTCAGGAAATGCACTGTAAGGCACTTGAAGATTTCTTTAAATAAGAAAAAAAATTAGTTGTATCTATTTTAGAAATCTAAATTATACAAGAAACTACTTTTGTAGTTTTTGTTCACTTAGGCTCTTGAATGGATAATTACTATAAGTATTTGTCAAAGCTCACAACCTGAACATATTAAAATAGTATCTTTCTCAGAACCCCTCTCTGAGTATGAGCCTATCCAATGCTTGCCCTTGATCTGTCACCCTGGATGACATATGCAGATAAACTAACTTATTCATTAATCAAACAAAGCAGTATACAGAACTTACGAGGCAAAAAGGCCTTTAAATAGATGACACTTTTCATACCCAGTTTGTTATCTTTACATGATAAAAAATAGTGATAATCAGGGTGAACTTTTACTGTAAACATTCCAGACCTCATTTTAAAGAATAATTCTTAAACTAGGTATTAGCACTAGTATTTCTGGCGATAGTACAGTTCAAACTGGGACAACAAAGCAAGTAGGATTTTTATGCTAGAGACCTTTATTATCAGAAAGTGGAAAGGAAATTATTTTTTAAACGAACTATTACAAATGTTGTTGTTGTTGTTGTTGTTGTTTGGTGCCGTTGAGTCGTAGACGACTCATAGCAACCTTATGAACGAACGGCCTGAGCAAGTATTATAAATTACAAATATATTAACATATAAGGTGTTTTCTTTCATTTTCTCAATAGCCTGGCACAAACTTAATAAAAATCTCCATGAGCCAATATAAAGCACATTCTTATGTTATTGTTGCTGTCATACACCCTCCAGTTGGAGCCAACTCTTGAGTGACAGCCCAGCGGGTTTTTAGAGGTTGTAAATCACACAAGAAGAGATAGACCATCTTTCTAACAATGGGTGGCTGGTGGCAGTGGGGCTTCTTATCTCTAGGTCACCAGAAGCCTGAAAGTAATACTCTTTTTAACAAAGAATTTCTATTTCTATTGGAAAAATGATGATGGCAAAAATGCACTGATAAGATGAAAATGAAGGCCTTACTTTTGGTATCCCAAAATGTTGATTAACCATATAGTTAACTCATGGGAAAATATTCATATTTTGCCAAAATTCACAGTAATAATTATGAGATTAATACTACTAAAACATTATTAGCCTTCTGAGAAATGTTTTTTGGTCTAGTGTACAAAATTTTTCTAATATGTACTTAGCTTCATTTTTTTTCTTAAATTTACTGGCTTCTAAGTTATTATTTTTTCAATTTTCAATAATATTTCTCCGGGTTGTGTTTCAGTAATAAACACAGGAGGTGGGCATGAACTCTGATGGCACACCGAGAATATGAAGTACAGTATCACCCATAAGGAAAACAGACATTCCTCTGCATACTTTTTATTATTTGAACTTATAATCATAATCACAACTTATTGTATTTCCTGGGGATTTCCCAAGGCACAGCCAAAGGCAATCAGTTCCTCCCAGCTAGTCATAAATGTCCTGTGTTTCTTTCATTGCTTAAATATTGCCCCAAGCCCTTCACTTTTATTATACCCCTTTGAAATGAAGTGAGTCATTTCCCAAAAGACACTTATCAAGAAGAAGGTTGACATTTCCAACAATAAGAACCAGCGTGCACTGTGTGCTACTATGAGTGCTGAAAGACTTGACATGCATCTTTCTAATTATTTTAGAGTTCTCGTCTCTGGCTGTGCGTTCATTTATTATCAGCAGAAATTAAAGCCTTTTAAGTGTCAATATTATTCATACTACAGAAGTAGGAAAAATTAAGTTGATACTGAGGACAGCTGCCTATTCATATTTACTTCTTTGGGTAGAGTTTGACAAAAACCATCTCTTTACATTAATTTTTTTTCTTAACCTGACAAAGCTATTTCAGTTATGACAAACTCTGTACTTTTCATATAATAAAAGGGAGAAAGGAGAAGATACTAAAAATAAATTAGTGGTGAATTGAAAAGAAATCTTCCAATAATAAAGACTTAACATAGACAAATGTTCTTCAAAAATGTCATAAGTCAAGTTTACTGAAGGACTGGAGGGCAGAGACAGAGCCATAAATGAAGGGACTGAAAGCTTCCTAATACTGGGCTAAAGCCTTGAGGCTCAAGGCTAAAAAGCCTGCAAGCATATTTTAGAAGCTATCCTGAGTTCTGCTAGTAACACGGATTGTCACATTTTGACTTTCCTCAAAATGGTTGTGTATGGTCTTTGAGTGATCATATCAGATTTTGAACACAGCAAAGCACTAAGATTGCTGTTGGGATGAATAAAAAGAGGTGCTGGTGTGTGGGTTACATGTTTGACCTCATGGGAATTGGGTTTGGTTTTTTCCCCCGTCAGATGGGTAGTGTGCCTATGTCGTAACAAGGTTTAGTAGGTGGCACATGTCATACAGACGTATGAACTCCCAATCATCATGCATATGAACCGGAAAAGGATCCGGTTTTGTGTTTTTTATGAAGATGACACAACCTAACTTGCTGAAACTGAGGAGAATTTGAAGCAGTTGTTGCAGAAGATCAAAGAATATAGCCTTCAATATAGTTTGAAACTCAAAGTCAAGAAAACAAAGATTCTTACCACTGGACTGCTAGGTAATATAATGACAGATGGAGAAAAGATAGAAATGGTTAACAAATTTATTTTACTTTAATCCACAATCAATACACTTGGTACCAGCAGTCAGGAAATTAAGAGATGTATTACACTGGAAAAGTGCACTTAGAGATCTCTGCAAATTATTGAGGAGTAATGACATCAGTTTGAGGACTAAAGTGTGTCTGATGCTATGCATCTGAGAGCTGGACAATGAATAATAGTAAGAGGAGAATTGATTTCTTTGAGCTGTGATGTTGGATAAAAGCACTGAACATCTCACTTTCTGCCACAGAAATAAAACAAGTATGTCTGGAGAGGGTGCAGCCAGAGGAGGCAAAGATGATGAGGATTTTCCTCACATATTTTGGGTATTCCCTGGAGAAGAACATGTTGCTTAGAAAGGTAAAGGATCAGAAGGAGAGGAAGACCCACAATGAGAATGATTGACACAGTGATTACTGCAAGGGGATCTAATATGTCAGGAAGTGTGACTATGATGGCACAGGACAGGACATGATTCAGATCTGTTGTTCACAGGGTTCATGTGGGTCATATTTGACAAGATGGAACCTACCAACAACAACAAGAGCTCGAGTGTCTTAGTTGTAAGGAATTGAGCTGCCAGTGCAAAAGGTACACAACGATGTTAACTACAACTAATATTTATTTATTTTTATTGTTAAAACAGCTATACTTTTCCAATTAAGTGTTTGAAATAATAAAATGGGTGAAATATCTAAGCGCTTTAAAAAGAAAAAAACAAACAAACCCACGAAACACCACAAAAAGAGAAATTCATTTTTTTCTTTATGATTCTTTGTTAATAAAAAATAATTTGTGCTCTCCTGAGGAAGACACTGTATATAGGCAATATAAATGTTCTTTAGGAAAATTACCAGACACTCTCTTGCTCACCTATCATTAGTTTTCATTCCTGTTTGTTAAAAGTCAGCAGGGAGTATATTTATGGTTTGGGGACGTGGTATAATTATTCTTCTGTAGCCATAAAGTTACATATTAAAAAAATAAAAATATATTATTCTGCTCTGGAAATCAACAATAGTTTAGTAAAATGGATTGAGTTAAAATAGTCCTGCAGTTGACCTTTATATTGACAATCAGTGGTGATTTGAAAAATATATTTAAAGTTCTTAGGTTAACAGCAGCAGAAACAAATAAAACTAGCTTTATGCCTAGAAATATTTAATCTGCAGCTAGGAGAACTTTTCCAGTATCTAGAATTATAAGTTCTACTTTTGATTGTCATTATTGTTCTTTTTAAATAAAATTATTCTAAATTTTATGTTTTCCTACCAATATTAATCTTTATACCTTCTAATGACTAAGATATAATACTGCTATACCTTCATTAAATGATGCATTCTTGCCTTTAAAAATTAAAATAGAAGCAAATTTTTATTTAACTAGCAAAAGGACTCTGCCAAAGATATGTACTACAATAATCACCATGAAAATGTGGGCCAGTATTTTTTTAAACTCAGTGTCATCTGAATTATTTTTTAGTCTGCTTACAAATTTTGTAATATAACTTTGAAGTGATATATGTTTAGAAAAACCATTAGTTTTACATTTTACTTTAGACAAATTAAACCAAAATAAATACATTCCAAACTTAAAAGTTGGTAGTAGTTGTTGTTAGAGGCCATCAGTTTGCACTTGAATCATAATGACTTTATGCAGGGCAGATCTGAACCCTATCCTACACTGTGTCATCCTCAAAATCTCTGGCATACTTGAGCCCATTGTGCAGTAACTGTGTCAATCTACCTGGTTAAAGGTCTTCATCTCTTTTGTTGACCCTTTACCTTTCAAAACACGATTTCCCTATCCAAAGAATATACTCTCCTAGCAACATGCTTGTAAGATGAAGCTTTGATATTTTCGCTTTCAATGAGTATTCTGGTTGCCCAGGGAATTTTCAGTACCCTTCTCCAACACCACAGCTCAAAAGTATCAATTCTTCTCCCATCATCCTAATTTAATGTCCAGTTCTCAAGTGCATACCAAGTAATTAAAAAAGCAATAGCCTAAATTAGGTGCACCTTAATTCTCAAACGGAACTTATTTCACCTCAATGATTTGAAGAAATCTCTAACTGCAGATTTTTTCAGTGCAATATATCCCCATATCGCCTCAAAGTAAAATGGTGTAGATTGTGGATCCAAATAAAATAAAGTTTTTGACAATTTCAATCTTTTCTCCAGCTATCATGATGTTGCTTATGTCGTTTTCTTGAAGTTGAGATGAAACCTATATAGAAGGCTGTAGTTTCTGATCTTCTGCAACAAGTGCTTCAAGTCTTCACTTTCAGCAAGCAAGTGGTGTCATTTGCATGACAGGTTATTAATGAGTCTTCCTTTCCATTCCTGATGCCACACTCCTCTTCATAGAGTCCAGCTTCTCGAATAATTTGCTCTACACACAGATTGAATAGGTATGACGGTAGAATGCAACCCTGACACATTTTCTTCTTAATTTTAAACCAGGTAGTGTTTTTCTTTTCATTGGAATTTCCAGTCTCTTTCTTTCCATGGTGGATTCCTCAGACTATATCTCTAGGTAAATATATTTTTGAGAATATTGATAATTTTAATTGATGTGATGACTGAGGAAGAAAGATAACTAGGTTTAATTTTTTTTTTTTGGTAAATCAGAAAACTGAGACTTTGAGCTACATAGAACTTTTACATCTAAGGAAGAAAGTTATTGGAGATTAAGCTCATTTGTGTGGTCAGTGAGTCAACCTACATACCTATGTGGTGAAACCTCAAGGAAAATACTTGTCACAAAATACTTTATCCCAAGTTGAGAATATTCCTTATTGCCTTCATTTTATTATCATTATTAATTTTAGTGAAAGTTTACAGAGATTTTGGATTTCCATTCATTCATTGTTGTACTTTTCCCCCAAACCTCCCCTCCCCAAGTTCACTCTTCTCTTTGAAAAGTAAAAGAAAAATTCTTTCATTGTTATACAGTCCCTCCCCCGAGTCCACTCCACTATTCAGCCAACGTTCTGGACTCCTGTCATGACATTAATAATTAATCATATATATCCCTTTTATGCCAAGACACATCATGTATCCATAAGAAGACAAAATACTTTTTTTGTTTGAGAACCTTACAGACACCCTCTCATGTTTTCTTCCTTTAGGGTGTTTGATTTCTATTATTTTGCTAAAAGTGCAATCACAAATCTAGTCTGTTCTTGAGTTTTGGGAAAGCTGCTCCAGTGGTCTAGTGGTAAGAAGCTGAGCTGCCAAGCCAGAAGCATGAGGTTCAAATGCACCAGCTGCTCTTCAGGAAAAAGATGAGCCATCTCCTCCTGTGAGATGTGCTACCTCTGAAAACCTGCTGGAATCAGCCATGAGTCAGTTCTGACTCGATGGTACATGATGACAATTGAAGAGTGAGACCATTTTAAACACACAGCCATTTAGTCACAAAAAAGTGGCATGGGGATCCAGAAAATCCTATCTCTTTATAAAAGATAGTAGTGATGAGAAAGTGTTCTCTTAACCTGTAAAATTTTGAGTAAATCCAAGTAGTTGGTGTCAGAAATCTTTGTAATCATCACCAAAATATTCAGATAAATTACATGAGCATATCTCTGCTGTTCAGCCATATTTACTGTGGTGCCAAAGTTGTGCTGCTCAGAATTTCTTTCTCAGCCATTGATAAGTAAGCTTTTGTGGTCTAGTGGTAACTTTTTATGTTAAGATGAAATATTTATTGTATTACAGAGATATGATTAGGGTGGAATACAAGCCCACCCTACTAAAAGCCTATATAAACTCAGGCTCTACAAACTAGATCTTTTTTGGACACTCCCTCTCCTGGGACACAGCTGCACCACAACTATCTACAGGATCCTGGACTATATTTCTCACTAGTCTCTGCAACACAGGCTTGTATCATTCATAATTATGTCAGTCAATCCCTGATAGGTTTGAGTCTCTGTGAGACCTTCAAGCACCAAAAGCTTGCAAGGGACCAAGAGGAGTTGAGGAAATGTGTGAAGGAGGAGGAAGAGTTGATGTCAGCAATCATAGAGTGGTACAGTGGACCAAATAGTTGGGATTTTATTAACTTCTGCCTTTTTGTAACTTGTCTGCTACTAATTTTAGTAAAGTGGATTTTAAATGAGGTTACTTTGCTGTCATTTCCTAGAATACACTGGGGGAAGCAGAAAACTAATGATTGCATGTTTTGTTTTGTATGTACTCTCAAACTTGCACACATATCAACGCCTATATACACACTTGTTACAAACATGTGTGTACATACACATGAAAGAGAAAGAGGAAGAATGTACTTTCAAGATATTTCACATATGCTAATTCATTTTTTCCTTACAAAACTTCCCACGACTATGATAATCCTATCACCATTTTATGGATGAAGATTTTAAAGGTAGTTTAAGTGTTAATAACCCCCCCCAAAAAACCCCAAATTCTCAAAGCCATTGCTTTCTAGTTTGAACCAACTCACAGCTGATGCTCCAGCAGGTTTTTGGAAGCTGTAAATTGCTGAGAAGGAGCTTGTCCACCTTTCTCCTTTAGAGTGGCTGGGGAATTCCAATTGCCAGAGAGGTTACCTAGGTCTTTGGGCTAGCATTGCAGCTCCTTAACAACTATGCCAGGTGTTGTTGATTTGAAGTATCCTCAAGTTGACTATGACTCATAGTGATACTTTGTATAATAGATCTGAACTCTGCGCTATTCTGTACCAACCTGAGCACCTTTGACACAGTCAAGCCCACCATTACAGTCACTGTGTCAAACAAACCATATCATTGAAGATCTTCCCCCCTTCGCTGACCTGCCACCTTTCCAAGCATAATACACCTTTCCAAGGACTGTCCTTTCTTAACAACATGCCCAAAGTTTGTGAGATGAAATTTCACTATCTTTGCCTCCAAGAAGTACCCTCATTACTTTTTTTTTAAGATATATTATGCCTCCTAGAGCAGGTAAATTTGAAAAATTGAAAGCCGTGAGATTCAAGCTATGCTAAGCCAGGTCAAATAAGTAAATGTCAGTGATGATTTTTTTAAATATATGATAGGACTTCAACCAAGAAGTTTTGGTAGTAATGGATGTGAGGAGTTGTGTTTCTAACCAAAAGGCCACATCATTAAGGTGCTTCAAACGTACTGACATCTCTGATGGAGAAGGATAGGCACTTTCCTCCCATGTAATTTACTACTTCAGAAATCTAGTGAAAGGTTAGCTATAAATCAATTATGATTCAATAGCAAACCTTTTTGAGATTTCAACATTCATGTGATTGAAACTTAATAATTACTGTATAACATAATACTAATTTAAATTAGAAGTTCTTTTTAAAATTTTATCTTATAGTAATGACTACTAAAGTAAGAGCACATAGATTTGGTTAAAAATTCATAGAAGTACAATAAAAAGTTTTCTATATTTTTAAATTTAAGTTAGATTGATGATTATATTTTTGTGTAAAACTTAAATAAAATTATATTATAGAAGTACTTATCATTATTATTAAGGAAAGTTATAATTTTTTGCTTTATGCTTAAATATTCCTGCATTTACTTTTTTATTCTTTGATGCAGTACATAAAGTACCTATAGCATTCAGGCACTTCTCTATATTGTTGTAATATATTCAATTCTGTGTCCATTACTGAAAAAGCATATAGCCACAAATTAAGTGCTGGCTAGTGTACGATATTGTCATGTTATAATAAAATTATTATTACAGTAGTAATATTAATAATAGTCAATATTTATTAAAAATATATTTTGTTTTAGGTACAGCTCCAACCACATTAACCATTAATTATTTTAACCTCACAACAGAGCAGGGTAGCACTGCATGGTTCAAACTTGGGAAGGATGTACGCCAAGGATGTGTCCTGTCTCCATACCTTTTCAACATGTATGCAGAGCAGATTATCCAGGAGGGTGGGCTCTATGAGGAAAAATGTGGCATCAGGATTGGTGGAAGATCTATTAACAATCTGCGTTATGCACATGACACAACCCTGCTTGCTGAAACTGAGAAGGACCTCATGCACTTGCTGCGAAGGGTCAAGGACTGCAGCCTTCAGTATGGACTGAGGCTCAATGTCAAGAAGACAAAGATTCTCACCACTGGACGAAATGGATGGATGGCGAAGAGATTGAGAGTGTTCACAGCTTCAGTTTGCTTGGCTCCACGGTCAAAACTCTTGGCACAACAGTCAGGAAATCAAAAACCGTATTGCAATGGGAAAGTCTGCTGTTAGGGACCTCTCTAAAGTACTCAAGAGCAATGGTGTCTCTCTAGAGACTAAGGTGCACCTGATACAGGCCATGGTCTTTGCAATCACTTGTTATGAATCAGAGAATTGGACAATGACTAGGGAGGACAGAAGGAGAATTGATGCCTTTGAGCTGCGGTGCTGGAGAAGAGTATTGAATGTACCATGGACTCCCAAGAAAACAAACAGATTCATCCTGGAGAGGATTAAATCAAGCAACTCCTTGGAGGCAAGGATTCTGGGGCTTCGCCTGACGTACTTTGGGCATGTTGCAAAGAGGAACAGATCCTTGGAGAGGGACATCATGCTTGGGACGGTGGAGGGATGTCACAAGAGGGGAAGACCCTCTGTGAGGTGGACTCATTCAGTAACTGGGGTAATTTGGGTTGATGTGTCCGAGACAGTGCGATTGGCACAGGATAGAGCAGGGTTTAGGGCTGTTGTACATAGGGTCGCTATGAGTTGCAAACGACTCGACGGCACATAACCACAACAACAACAACAACAACACATCAACTTGACTCAATGAATGTATTTTTATCTTTTATTTTGAAAGAGAAAACTGACATATAAATATAGTAATGACTTTGTTCAAGGTTTCAAAAGTAGCAAACTATAAGCTTATATTCACACACACACACACACACACACACACACACACACACACACACATCAGCACCAGAGTGCGTACTCTTAAACACTACAACATATCTCCAATTTTTTAGCACTTACACTGTTTTATACATTGTTTATTTTCATTTTCTCAGTAAGCTTCTAAGGTGAATATTACATTCATTTCTCAACCCTGGAAACTGAAGTTCATAGAAGAGATTGAATAACTTGCCTAAAGTTACACATGCTTGCTCTACCCTCAAATTCACCATGTATAACTTCAACCAGGTTTTTGACAACATATTACTCAAGAGTCAGGCTAAGCATATCTTTGGGCACCAAGGAAATAAAAAGGTTCTAAGAAATGTGAATATATACTTAAGAAATCATTTAGTTACAATTAAAACAAAACTAAAAATACATATTTATCTTTGGAGTAAGAAGATGTTGGAATTTAAGATGATGTTACGATTTAAGAAGGCTATTGTACCCTTATTGTTTGTTTTAAATCTTTCACATAAATTATATACTGGTGATGGGGCAAGGTAGTTGTGGTGAGGCTACATTTTTCAGTGCTCAGAGCTTCTAAAAGCCTTAATCTTACTCGGTATATCTCATTTACTATTCAGAAAAGTTCCATGAAGCAGCATTATTTGTGGTGGAAAGGAAGCTGAGACAATTTGCTAGCTAGCTTGTGTTCCCATGGCTAGTAACAGATACACCATGTAACCAAAGGAATTGTAACTCCGAAATCCAAGTTCCTTCCAAGCTACCACACTGACAACTAGTCTATTTAGAAAAGGGGGGAGAGGACACCCACAACACTATCATAACTGGGAGAAGTGAAATTATATCAGAAATACCCTTATATCCATGAAGTCGAACTTCCAGAGAGGTAAGATCTTTGAGTTAGTAGTGCAACTTTCTACAGACAACATTACTACAGCTCCTTCACATCATAATAAAAGGTTTCAAGTCCATATTCTGGAAAAGAGAAAGTGTAAGGACGGTAGACCTGCTTTCCAATGTGTAACTTGTTGCCACAGAACTGTAAGATAAAAAGTCTTATCCTAAAGAAGCAGGACTAGCCATGAAGAGTGGACGGTAAGGGGTCAGAGTTTTAATTTATGTAATAACTTTATTGACTATAAGACCTATTACCAAACAGGTTAGGGTAAAAAGTGTATGAAAGAAGGACTGGACAAGCACTAGTGGTAGAATCCAGATATCTAGAACACCGGTGAATAATAATTTTGGAATGACTTGGGAAATTGAGAGGGAGAAATAGAAGGAAGTGAGTGAGGCCTGGTGTCTATGGCCAGGGACTTTCATTTTATTAGTATAAAGTGTCATGTAAGCATAGAGATTTACAAGGCTTTGACATTTCATCTAAGGTCCAACAATGTCCATACTTTCTGCACGAATTCTTTAAAATGTGTGAACTGTTGTTGTTGTTATTGTTAGGTGCCTGCTGAGGAAACTACAATTCGTAGTGATTCTATGAACAAAAGAATAGTCTGATATAATTCAAATTAAGGATGACAACAAATTTGAAAAAGGTTTGCTTAAACAAAGAACTTCCGCCGTAGTTGAGTAGTTCAGGACATGTGTTCAGAATTAAATAATGACATGTCTAACTCAGCCAAATTACCTGTGTCTCAGTTATCTCAACTACATAGTAATATACCTATATTCTAGCAGCCCCATACCTTTCTAGACTAGAAAGACATTTAAATATATGCCACAATGCCCATGAAATGAATAGCTTCTGCTTGTACAGTTGCTTTCACATTTTTGTTTTTCCATTGCCCATAGGATGAGGAAGTCTATGTGTGAAAGGACCTGAGGTGGGGAGGCAAAGTATGTCAGTATGGTAGTCTTGTCATTTTTATGCTTGGTTGCTTGTTGCCCAGGTTCAGATTATCTCCACCCTTTCAACTCACTTACTGCACTTTTGCCTTAAAAGTGAATTTCCAAGCTCACCAAGATGATGAAAAGTAAGAATCTCTAGTGTCTGAGGTTACTGCCTATATACAGCCACTCCAGAAGTTAATCCTGCTATGAATTGAATTAATTCTGAAGTTTTTAAAGATTCTAGCAGACAGTACTATAGGTGAGAGTATAAACATGCTTGAACACACAGCTCTCTGTGTTTTTGTTTGTTTGTTTTTAATCTTTTTGCCACTTCTTCCTTTCCCAATTGCTTCTTTGTTCAGCAAACTCTTTGATAAGAACATGAAGGTCTTGTTAATCTTTGTAGGAGCTCATACTCTTTCATAAATAACTCTGACATTTTAGAACTATAAAGAAAATGAATATCAGAAAATTAGGTCCACATAAATGTTTTGAGAGCAATTATGCCTCTTGTTTTATTTTAATGTGAAAGCTATAATTAAAATAATTAACAAACTCTTATTTTTATTTTATAAAATAAAGGAATGTGCCAATCAGTCCCTTGAATATGTAACTTTAAGATAGCATTCATACACGTTCCATTTAATGATAGTGCTTTTGAATCTTGCTTCTATCTCAATCTATTTGTTTAAATAATTTCATTTTTCAATTATCTTCATCTTTTCATTTCCTCTTAGCAGTTTTCTTTATTTTCCCAAACCTCTTTCTCACAATGTAAAATTGTTTTTGTAGCAATTTTAATTTAGATTTAATTTGCATCTTTTTTGTAGGATTTAAAACTAAATTGAGTGATAGCTCTCTGGTTCTTGTTTAAGAGATACTTGAGATTGAAGTACCATACTCTTGTATTTAGAGCACAATGTTGTTTTTCTGCTACATCTCTAAGTCCATGAGTGTCTCATGTAGCCCAAGTAACTTAAGGTAAATAACTTGAAATATCTTAGTTTTTTTTATCATCTATGCAACTGAATACATTTATAAAGCCTGGTAGTTAGCAAGGGTTAGTCCTGATGGTATTGAGTTTAAGCAAAGGCTATTAACTAAAGGATCTATGGTTTAAATCTACTAGTGGCTCCATACAATATAGTCTGCTTATGTAAAGTTTTCATTCATGCTCATTCTCATTGCTATGATTCAGAATCAACTCATACCTGACCTGAACTGGGTTTGCTGAGATTCTTCCTAAAACATAGGTTGAGATTGCTTGTCACACTTGTGAAGAACAACTGGTTGGTTTGAATGGCCAGAGAGGAACCACATTTAGGTTTGCAGAGCAAATATCTCTGGACTCCACCATCAGAGGACCAAAAGCTGAACTGATAGGGGAATATAAAAACATAGGTGAGGTGCAATGGAACTTGAGGAGATGAGTGATAGAAGGCATGGTTCAATAATAACTAATTGTATAAAACACAATGTATGTGAATAATTGTATGAAACACAATGCATATAAGTGAAGCACAATGCAAAAGAATGATTATAAGCAAACCAATTAAAAAAAATATTGCAGCCTTTCAAATACCAGAGGGCAGTTCTTTTTGATCCTATAATACAGATACAAGTTGAAAGTCAATATACAACAATGGATTTGATGGGCTGTAATTAAGCAAAGACCTTTGGTAGTAGAATAGATAAGAATTTGGCCTAAAGCTCAATGGTTGAAACCTACCAGATACTTCATGGGGGGAAAAACAAGGAAGTCAGCTTCTAAAATAGAGTGGGTCGTTTATTCTGCCCTACAGGGTTGCTATAACTTGGAATTGACTTGATGGCATCGAGTATTTTTTTTTATTGGTTTGATTTGTTTTTATTTTACAAAGTTAAGAATAATGGATTTAATTTTGCACATTAACTAGTTCTTCCCCCCCACCCATACCCTAACTATTTCTATTTTTAACTAATTATTATGAATGAGAAAAAACTGACATCTGAATAAGAATGCATTCGGATTGTGGTGTTAGAGGAGAGTGTTCAACTGCCAAAAGGACAAACATATAGGTTTTAGAGAAAGTGCAATCAGAATGTTTCTTGGAGGCAAGGATGGTGAAGCTTCATGTACTCTGAACACGTTGTTTGGAGAGTCTATTCCCTGGAATGGGACATCGTGCTTGGAAAAGTGCAAGTAAAGTCTGTGCAATGAGTTCAATGTGCCAAAGTTGATAAGGACGGCACAGGTTTCAGATCTGTTGTTCTTAGGATAGCTATGTACTCAACTCAACAGCACATGACAACAACAGCAACAACTTTAATCCATAGCAATTATATGTACGATCTTGAGCAATCACAATCTCAAGTTTCAAAAATTTTTCTTAAAACACAAAATAATAATGCCTACTCTGCATCTAAGAATTGTTATGAAAATCAATCAAATGACCATGGCATAATAAGGAAAGAACAATATGTAAAAAGATAAATTACAGCACTAAAAAAGCTGTTATCAATTATTGACAATCCTTCACCATATCTGAGGATGTGTGTTTATGTGTCTCTAAGAAAATGTTTCCTTCATTCTAGACTCATAACATTAGGAAAGGTAAAAGGTCCTTCAATACCTCAGGTCACGAGATCTTTTCTCGAGGATACTGCCTAGAAATATTACTGATAAAAACTTTTTTTTACAATTTAATCCTACTATATTTTACTGGGTTAAAAATATTTCCAATATAGTGCTTTAAAAATGCCCATCTTAAGGAATTTTTATTCTTTGGAGAAAATGTATCCCAACATATCCTAAGATTGAAATGATGACAAATTCTGAATTACTAATATCTGTACTAGTAAAGTTAATTAAGCAACCAAAGAATTTGTTGTGTCTAACATAGATAAATTGATAAGTGACATTTATGTGGTTTGAAATATTGGTTATCATGTCTCTCTTCCCAGTGGAAATCTCACCTATTTCTTCCTCATTTTGCTTTCTTTGGGAAAAATGATGCCTTACTAAAGCAAAATCATTAATCATGAACAGTATCCAGTTAAATTCTGAAATATTAAAATAAATCTTTTCCTCTCTCAAATATTACTTCGAATAAAGTTACAGCTCAACATGGAAGACATATTTCCACTTTAAAGTTAGTACTAAATATTTTATTTGTATTCTCTTGGCACTTTTGCAGCTCAGATAGAAAAACATTTGCATATCCTTTTCCACAGTGGACATTTAATATTAAAAATAAGCCTTTAATTCAGAGCATACCAAATATTTTCTATTAAATATCCAAAGCTAAATTTAAGTATACTATGATGCTGTGTTAAGAAACTGTGCTGCAATGTGAAAAGCTCACAGGTCAAATCCACCAGTTCCTCCGTGTCCCAGGTAGAGGAGCAATTTGCTCTAGTGTGATTTACTGCCTCTGAAAACCCACTACAAAGGCAGCACCAGGTTGGTTCTGATTCAACAGCTTACAACAACAATAAAATTAGTCTAGTGAATAAAACGTTTGCTTTGATTATTGGCCCTTGGCTTAAAAAACTTAAAAGTTGAGTGGGGGTATTTTTATTGTAAACATTGTAATAAGTGACATCTTGAGTTCACTTTTTTTTTAAGCCTTTTAACCCCTTTGGAATAAATGTACCGAACTGTTTCCTTTAGACATTATTTCCATATTTAGACAAATTTGGGTGTAGTGAGAAATTACCGAATACACAAGACAGCATGGATAAATAGAATCATGAATGTTCAAATTTATCTTTCATGTTGAACTAAACATGAAGTTAAAATAATTTATTACTAATTGATGACTGAAAAATTTTGTTTTTAGAAAAAAATATTTAATTGTATATTAACTTGGCTGTGTAATTTGGTATGTGTCCATTTTGGTTATGATAAAATACTGTACTATTAATATAAGAGGTTAAATGTTTTGTTTAATGTATAAGTTTATAATACATGTTAATACTATTTTATTGCTTTGCATTTTATTAATATTTCATCTCTATTTATGTTTGTGATTGGGAGCTACTGTGGCACTTCCAAACCACATAAAACTGTGGAAAGAATAAAACAAAGTAGATAAGAATGTAACCAGTCTCCATATTTAAGTCTCAATAGAGAAATTCATGTAATTTACAAACTTTCAGGCCTATGGAAACTCTGGTAAAATAGTGATTAAATGGTGGCTATTTGAACCAACCAAAGTTCCTATCCACCAGTTGCTGCTCCATGAAAGAAAGATGTTGCAGCTTCATTCAGCAAAGATATTCTTCTTTGCAACATTTCTGTAGCAGCTCTACTTTGTCCCTATAAGGTTGTTCCGAGTGGGACTCAATGACAGTGATTTTTATTTAGGTGTTGGACTATGCTATGGTTTACTTTATCAATATGCTTCATAAAGAATACTTATCCCTAGAAAAGCATTTGTTTCAGCAAAGGAAACATGGCATTGAGAGATGTGAGGTCCTCACCCAGAGGTTATGTATTTACTCTTCACCTATGAACATAGTTAGGTTTCAAAATATTAAGTCAGTATGTGAAAATTATTGTTGCTGGTTGTTTTGTACCATAGAGTCAGAACTGACATATAGCGGGCCCTCCAGTGGGTTAGCCTGAGGCTTTATTCCAAGAACTGCCTCTCCGGAAAACATGCCCAAAATATGTGCAATCATTGTGCAAAAACAGAGAATGATTGTATCTTTAAAAAATTGACAAAGTACTTATTACACAACTCACAAATCACTGATAATCATGGCCCATTCAAACTGACCCTTAGCCAAATATAGTGAATTTTAGTGGGACACCTCAATATTCATTATTGTCAAATACATTGGAGTTCTGGTGGCTTAGTAGTAGTAAATTATAATGCAATCCCAAAGGCATTTGTTTCAAATCCACCAGCTATTGGGCATAAGAAGAATGGGAAATCTCCTTCTGTTCAGTTTACTGCCTCTGAAAAGTTGTTAGAGGATCAGCTATGGGTCAGTTCCAACTCAATGGCAAAAAACAATAAGAAAACAATATGAAAAATAGTGTATTTTTTACCATCATTGTACATTGGAAACTTTGAATCATAAAATAGTTGATAAATGAAGATTAGATGTATTCTGTCCCAGGATTACTGTTTACCAAGCAAATCTTTAAAATAATGTCATTTAATGTTTTTATCAGGTATTTTCTCCTTTGAAACAATTGATGGGTTCATATTAATAACCTCTCCTAATCTATGAAGCAAGAGTGGCATCCACTTCCTAAACAACATGCGTCTGGTAACTATGAACTTAGAGAAAGGATGACAGTTATAGTACAGGGTTGTTGTCTTCTGTTCATGGGGTCCCTATGAGTAGTGCTCCACTCCACAACAATCAACCACAACAATCCAAGAACTTAAACATTTCACTGTCAAGGTTACTTTATTATTTTTTTAATTATTATTAAAGCCACTTTTACAGAATAAAATCCAGCTCATAACAACACTTTATCAGGTTTCCATGGCTGTAAATCTTGACAGGAAGAGACTTTTCATCATTCTTCTTCAGGGCACTTGGTGGACTCAACCTTTCACTTTTTGCCACATATGTCATTTTAGTTTTTAAATTATTACTATTAGTCATCAAGTTGATTGAAACTCATAGCAACCCTATGAACAATACATCTAAACTTTGCATTATCCTGTACCAACCTCACAATCTCTATCACACTCAACTCAAACGTGATAGGCACTGTGTCAATCTGTCTCATTGAAGTCTTCCTTTCTTCTGATAACATTACCTATTCTAGTGTGATGCCTCTCTCTAAGGACTAGTTCTTGCCAATAACATTCCCAAAGTAGATGAGACAGAGTTTCACCATCATTGCCTCTAAAGTGCGCTTTCATTGTATTTAAGACTGATTTGTTTCTACTTTTTATAGTCTGTGGTATATTCAGTACTCTTTGAAACATAAAAATTCACAGACATTGATTCTTCGTCACTCTTCCTTATTAATTGTCCAAATTTTAGATGTTGTGGGGTTTGTTGTTGTTGTTGAATACCATTAAGTCAGAACTGCCCATAGCTGACCCTGCTGTGGGTTTTCAGAGGCAGTTAATCACACAAGAGGAGATTGTCCATCCTCTCCCTCAGAGCAGCTAGGGGATTTGAACCATGTTCCACTTTCCTATGGGATTGCAGCACAGATTCTTAACCACTAGCCTACCAGAGCACGAAATTTTAGATACTTAGGAAGAAATAGAAAATACCAGGTGCACCTTAGTCTTGGGTTCTTTAAACTGACATCCTTACTCTTTAGCACGATAGAGAACACCTTGGCAACAAGTTTCCTCAGTGCTACATGTCTTCTGATTTCTTGGCTGCTACCACCAAGGGTGTTGATTTTAGATCCAAGTGAAAGAAAATTATTGAGAGCTTCAATCTTTCATCAACCTATCATGATGCTGGCTATTGGTCCAGGGGTAAGAATTTTTGCTTTCTTGATGTTGAAATGTTCTCTGTATTGAAGTTTGCAATCATTGGTTTTCTGCAGCAAGTGCTTTAAATCTTTACTTTCTGCAA
>NW_006399894.1:6126461-6128488 GCF_000299155.1 Elephantulus edwardii
TTATGTATAATTAAATATTTCTCAAAATTTTGGTTCTTTTTGGATTGTTATCATTCTTGGGTACTATTGATCCAGAATCTACTCTTGGCTGATTGTCTAGTGAGTTTTCAGAAGCAGTTGATTGCGTGAGAGGATATTGCTCATCTTTCTTGAGCGGGGCATTTAGTGAATTCCGACCACTTGCCTTTGGATTGTTAGCACAACTCCTTGCCACTAAACCACCAGGGCTTAATTCCTTTATAACATTTTGTGGTAATACAAAAATTTGATAATAAAAACTATGACAAATCTTGGACAAAACTTTAAAGAAATTACTTCTGTCATCTAAGAATAAACAGAATCACCTGAAAAATATGGTCTTCCTGAGTTCTAAATCGTACACACCTACTTATAATTACTGTCATTGTATGTGAACAGATATAACCACACTTTCATTACAATTAATAATAATCACTCACTCTTATTCATTCATTGAGGTCAACTTGGAAGTGTCTCAATGATGACATTCCAGTGGGTTTTTTGATAAGGTAATTCACACTGAAGAAAATTGTCCATCTTTTTCCTAAGAAGCCATGGATAGATTAAAATTTCCAGAGAAGTGTTACCTTTGGGCTAACAATACATTTCCTTAGGTTCTATGCCACCACAGCTCTCTAATGAAGAGTAATTGACAAAACAAATTTCTAAAAAGACAAATCAATAAGCTTTGATTGTGTGGCATCTTGAGATCCTTATAGCCATTTATTTGTTGCAGAATGATTTAGAGTACATATCAGAATGTTTTCTGCAGGCCTGTTGTGCTGTACAACCTTCTCTGTAAGTGACACCGAGCATATCAGAAAAAAATCTTCTTTCAACATAGAATAACTGTATAAAAATAACAATAACACAAATAAATAAGTTAAGCTTTGTAAAAAAGCATGAATGAGTAGAGTATTTCTAACTGTTTTTATTCACTCAATACATATTTAGCATTTCTTTCAATACATATTTAGCATTTTGCGGGTTTTTCTGTTATTCTTTCAATGCATATTCAGTGTATTTTCCAACACCAGTCACAGTGCAGGGGAAGTGAGGTTTCAGTAACAAATGGAAAAAATATCTTTGCATTTCTGGATCTTATTGTGGATTCTAGTGAGAAGAGAAAGATTATAAAAAATTGTCTAAAACATAATATATATATGGAAGTGGTAAGTATTCTCCTATATTTAGTCAGGGAAAACAAAAGAACTAGATGAAACTAGGAAAAACCCATGAAGTATCATTTGGAAAACAACTTATCTGGCTGAAGATGAAGAGTGGAATATGATTTGATAATTACAATCCTTATAAAGCAATATACTCTTTTTATTTTTATCAAATGAAAATTAAGCAAAATCTTGAAAGATTGGTAGTGCTTACCAAGTAATTGTTGGGAGTTCTTTGTTTGTACTTTATTTTTTTTAAGCAAACAAACCAAAAAACCTCACAAACCAAGCACAACAAAATCCCAAGAAGGAACCTTCAAATGAGCTGCATTAAGGGCCTGAAATTTAAAAGAGGCAGTTCACAGGGAATCTAGATGCTATTTTCAGAAGGTAGAAAAATATAATTGAAAGATGTTATAATTGACTTAACTGAATGGCAAGGAAAATGTAAAGGTCTGAGATAATTTTAGGAATTCAACTTCACAATTTTTCTAATGCCGTGTACCAGAGGGAGCAGTACCGCAATCCCGAAGGCAAGTGGTTCGAGGTCACGAGCTGCTCCATAGGAGAAGGATGGACAATCTCCTGTGTAACTGCCTCTGAAAGACCTCTGGTTCTTGCCTTATCTCTGAAGGAATACAATATGGTCGCTAAAAGTTGGTCTCTGGGCCAAATTTTGAGATGAATTCTATGATATCATTATTTTAGCAGTGTGACTTTTGCTGAATTCTCTTTACTTAATTGTTGTTGTTGTTGTTATGTGCCGTCGAGTCGTTTGCTACTCATAGCGACCCTATGCACAACAGCCCTAAACCCTGCTCTATCCTGCGCCAACCGCAC
>NW_006399894.1:6129555-6138528 GCF_000299155.1 Elephantulus edwardii
TCCGGCAGTTCTCTGCTGATGTGCTGTTCTAATCGTTTTTGGATGATCTTCAGTAGAATCTTGCTTGCATGTGAAATCAATGACACTGTTGTGTACTTTCCACACTCAGTTGGGTCACCTTTCTTTGGAATGGGAACAAATATAGATCTCTTCCAGTCAGTTGGCCAAGTGGTTTGCTATTACTTTTATATTGAAGATAATACATCTCATAGAAGTTTGAGAAAATGCAAAACACTGTGATGTAGTCAATATTATGCCTCGAATGCAATTGTTTTCAAAACACCTGGAATTTAAAAAAATTAGAAACAAAGAAGGACTGTTGTTGTGTCCTGTCAAGTCAGAACTGATCCATAGCTGACCCTCTGATGGGTTTGTAGAGGCAGTTAATCCCATAGGAGGATCTATAATTAGAAAAGCAAATGTGAACACAGAACAAGAATGCCTTTGAATTGTGCTGTTTGCAAAGAGTATTGAATAACCCAAGGACTGTCAAAAGAACAAGTCTGTCTTGACAGAACTACAAATGAATACATCTTAGAGTAAAGCAGGATGAAACTTTGTCTCACTTATTTGAGCCTATTTTCAGAAGAAATCAGTCCTTGGAGGGCAACATCCTGTTGGGTCATGCAAAGAGAGGAAGATCCTCAATGGGATGAGTTAACACAGTGACAACCATAATGGACTTGAGCATGACAGAGATCATGAAAATCATAAAACTATTGCTCAAGGGCACCAATGAATTAGTTGACTTGATGGTATCTTAAAACAAAAATAACAGCTTATTTTTTTTTCTCCAATTAGTAATATAGTTTCAGAATACAATGCTGGTACTTTACTTAATACAACTTCTCCCTTTTGATCAAAATAGTTTAAAATTGTCAGTGAATTTGAGAAGATAGCAACAGAAAAATTGCTTATATCATTTACCCAAAAGGGCTTATATTGTTTTTTTTTTCATTTCTTCAGTACAATTCTATAACCTTTGAAACAGGATTGAATGAGGAGAGAGAAGGGGGGGGGAGAAAACAAAAACAAAACTACTAACCCTCTAAACTGTTTCAATGTGATATCAATTCATTGCAACCTCATGGGATGTGGCTCACATCCTCATTTCCATGAGGGTTCTACGAAATCTTAGTTAGAGGAGACTCTTCTCCCTTCATTTCAGTATAAAAGGGATGTCAAGTATCTAGATTACTATGTATAAAAATTAGTCTTTTCTATATTCAAACTACAGGTAACAAGCAGGAATTGCTTTTAAATCTTCATGCATGCCTAAAACATACTTGGGAATCAGGGGGAATTAAAATGAATCCTTTGAGACAAGGATTTTGAGGCCTTATCTCACATACTTTGAGCATGTTGCCAGGTGGGACCAATTGTTGGAGAAGGACAGCATAGCATGCTCAGAAAGGTGGAGGGTCAGTGCAGGAGAGAAAGACCCCTGATGAGATGGAGTGACACAGTAACTGGGCTAATGAGGGTAAGGGTTCAAAGCTATTGTGCATAGGGTGCTGTGAGTCATGGTCAACTCAATGGCACACAACAAAAACAACAAATTAATCAAAGTTCATATATGTATAATCATTCCCCTGCCTCCTAGAAATAATTATGATATATGTAAAACCTAACAGAAAATAATATGTTAATTTGATTTTATTTCATCATAGAGTTTAGCCTTGCTGAGTATATATCAATACACACGCGTGCGCGCGCACACACACACACACACAAACACACATACTCTAGAAGTCTTTTGTATCATCAGGCACTTAGTGGTATTTGTTATAAACTACCTTGAGGAAACACAACTCGATCTATTTAATAAAAGGAGAGAAATTTCCATTCTTTTCTCAAGCTATTCAAATGAATTATGAGAGGAATCTGAACTGTCATAGGTGATGTTTAGGCAGTCATTTTATGTTTCTCTCAAATATGATAATTTCCTCTCCAGAGTTTTCATTTTAAGAGCATAGAAAGTTCAATAAAATCATAACCTGAATCAAAATTATGGGTCAGACAGTCTTAAAATGAGCAAATCTCTGAATAACATTTCCACTTAATTTTTTTAAACCCACTCACCATCTACTTTCATCAAATCTGTCCTGACTCACGGTGACCCTTATAGTGGAGAGTAGTGTCACCCACATGGGATTTCCAAAAGTATAAATCTTTAAGGAAATGTTTCTGTCACATGCCATGAATCTGAACCAACTCATAGCTGACAATCCAGTGTGTTTTTAAAGGTTTTAAATGGCATAAGAATAGATTATCAATGTTTCTCATAGGAAGCAGTTGGTAGATTCAAACTGTCTGCCTTTCAGGTTGGCATCATGATATTTTAACCCCTAAGCCACCAGAGCTTCTTTTATTGAAATAAAGTGCCTCATAGTTCTCCGTTGTCATACTGATGGGTTCTAACATCTGACTTTTAAGTTTGTAGCTTAATATTTAACCCATTGTATCACCAAACTGCCTTTCTCTAAACTGCCTTTCCTTCAGGACTGAAAACTTTATCCCTTACTATATTTATTATATTCCAAGAATTCTGTTAAGTCCTTAGAGATCATGATCAATATGACAGACTTTTTACCCTTACAATAGTGGCATGTCTAACTGAAAAATAGAGACCAAGAAATCTGGAGGACAACACCTAGGTAACTGTCTGGAAGAGATCCATATTTGTTTTTATTCCAAAAAAAGGGTGACCTGACAGAGTATTGCAATTATTGGTCAATATCACTAATAAATAACATATGCATGCCAGATTCTGCCGAAGAATATAAAAAAATTACTGGATTAGCACATTGACAGGTAACTGCCAGAAATGCAAGTCAAGTTTACAAAAAAAAAAAGTAGAGACCAGATACCCAGTATATTGATACCCAGTTTTTGTTATGATGTACCTTCAAGTCAGAGATAACTCATAATTTCTTCTCCAACAGGTTTTCAAAGGCAGATTACCCATCTCTCTCTTACAGAGCAGCTGGTGGATTTGAATTGCATGTCTTTGCAACACAATTTCTTACTACTCAGCCACCAGAGCTCCCTGATACCCAGCAGGATACCCAGCAGCCGAACTTTAACTATTTGCTTAATAAATGAATGACAATGGACACCAGACCCACTGTTGTAGAATTCTGACTTATAGTGATTGACCATATAGGACTGAGAAGAACTAACCATAAGCATTCTGAGAAGAGCCAAATTATCTCATCTTTCTCCTGTAGAGAAGCTGGTGGGAACTAACCACTGACTTACTGTTGTCAGTCTAATGTTTAACCTACAGTAATACCAGGGACCTTGATGATTAATAATTAAGTGGTAAGTAAAAAGCCAGTAAAAGGCATTATAGTCAAATTTCGGGATTCAAGATGACTTCTTAGAAGTAACAGAAACTAATTTATAAAGAAAGGTAAAAGGAGACTTCAAGACAAGAAAAACAAGTTCAGCAAAGACCTGCAACATATTATAAAGTATGCTACTTGATAGACTTAAGATTCTTACTGGCTAACTACTGTAATGCTAGTGTTCTTGCTCTCAGAATCTTAAAATACTCTATTTTTTTTTCTGTCTCGAATAGATTTTCTGTGCCTTCTAATGCTCACTTTCAACTAAAATTTTACCTCTTCTTAGATATATATCCAAATAATCACCATCACCCTTTGCTGTATGCTGTTGTTTTTATGTGCCATTGAGTCACTTGTGACTCATATATACAATAGCTCTGAACCCTGTTCTATCTTGAGCCAGTTTCATTGTCTCCGACTCACCTACCTCCATTACCCAATCATTGAGTCAATCCATCTCATCCAGGGTTTTCCTCTCTTTCACTCTCTCTCTACCCTTCCAAGCATGATGTCTTTCTCCAAGAACTAGACTCTCCTGGAAACATGCACAAAGTATTTGAGATGGAGCTTCAAGAAAATCTTACCTCCAAGGAACATTGTGATTTCATCCTCTCTAGGACAGACTTATTTGTTCTTTTAGCAATCCATGATATTTTTGGTATTCTTCTCCAGCACCATAACTCAAAGGTATCAATTCTTTTTCTATCATCCTTAGTTACTTTTATAAAAACAATCTCCCTAATTGTGTCCTTTTTCTCTGTATCACTTTTGGTTAGTGGACATGCACATATATTTGTTTATATATGTATACAAAATGAATGTGTGTTTTCTTCTAAGATGAAAACTCGGTGATGCTATAGACTTTTGCCTATAGTGTATCTCTTAACTAGCATAACACTTACTACTACATGATAAAATTCCAATAATTATATGATACTTGAAATAATGTCCATCACATTTTCAATGAAAGATAGTGTGAAACGCAATGTGTACGAACATCATAAGCAAACCAACATAAAACCCTTTTTTAAAATAAAAAAAAGCATAAAGAAACCAAAATTGTATGTTGTAAATAAAACAAGGGAAGCCTTATGTGGAACATGATTATGGAGATTAAATTAGAGACAATGAAAAGGAATGTGTAGTTGTGAGAGTAATTACTCCAAAAAATACATTACAGGCATTTTATGAGCAGAGATTTAAATAATCTACAATTCTAAAACAAGTGAATTGCATTAACGATTACCCAACAGAGACAAAATGAGAGGTGCTCCAAATGTTTTCTAATTTAGTGACAAGATTGCATTACTTTACTATAATCAAATGGATATGTTATCATGAAGATAATATTAATAAAAGTCATTCTCTGTGTGTGCTCTGCCTTTCTTTGCAAATTGACTTTTTTTTCCTTATATTCATTAATTTAGAGTCAGCGGAAAGCTTTAGCACAGAAACTCATGGAATGAGACAGCTAATAATAACTCATAAAGACAGATTAGAGAGTTCTAAAATAGGTCCTCCAATGAAATCACACATGTATTAATATCATATTGTACTTAGGACAAAAATTCCCTATATCAGAAATTTTGTGAAATTCCATTCCACCTTAATTTTGAATAATTTTCTTATTGCTGTTGTGGCATTTTACATAGTGGCCTTTTAGAATTTAAACATGTGTAATTATTAATATCACTCATCTATAAGCACACGTTTTAGAAAGCCTTAATTTTTATCCATGTAAAGCATATGTGTCTCTAGAAATTCTCTGAAGCCTGTCATTTTTTGGCAAATGAACAATTTCTCAGATTTATTAATAATTTTGAGACTTATGAAATATACCTTTACCAGTAAGAAAAGTCCTCACAAGACAGGTTCTACAATTTCCCAAAGAACTTAGAAAGCTATGATTTTGCCATAGCTAAATTTGGCTAGCACTTGATCAGGAAATATTTTCAAAGGATGTAGCAGGAGTATACCAAATCAAACTCATTTATGATTAAATTAATTCCAACTCATAACAGTATGCAAACTGATATAAGAACATGTACTAAAACAAGATTCTCTGGCTTTCCATATGCCAATTTTGAATCTCATTTTCTGTGTGACCTTGGGAAAACTTAACTTCTCTGTGCCTTCATTTCTTCATCTGAAGAATGAGGTTGATTATAATGATAGTATAGAGTAGATGAGTTAATACTTGAAATTATTAATAGTATTTATAAGCATTTCAGATCTATCTGGTTGGATTTTTAAATGCTGGATTTTTAATTAGTTATCTGGGGCTTCGTTTGACATACCTTGGACTTGTTGCAAGGAGGGCCCAGTCCTTGGAGAGGGACATCATACTTGGAAGAGTTGAGGGACAGCACAGAAGGAGAAGACCCTCTGTGAGGTGGATTGATTCTGTGACTGGGATAACTGGGGTTGGTGTCGGAGACAGTGCAATTAATTGGCACAGGACAGAGCAGGGCATAGGGCTGTTGTGCATAGGGTCACTATGAGTTGCAAGTGACTTGATGGCACATAACAACAACAACAACAACAATAATATATTCTCTGACTGAGTTAACTTTCTCCTAAGTAGCACCATATGAAGAGAATAATGTTGTTGTTATATGCCATCAATGGTTTTCAGAGACTATAAATCAATCACATGGGAGGAGACTGACCATCTTTTCCCACAGAGAAGATGTTGAATTTGAACCTTGTACCTCTGGGTTGGCAGCACAACTCCATGCCCATTAAGCCACCAGAGCTCCCCTGAAAAACATACTCATAAGATTGTGTAGTTATTAAGTTATATCATATTTAACAGGTTTTAAGGGCTACAATTGTATATGGATTTGTGAAGATTATATTTGAACAAGTATAGGAATACCTTCTCCATAAAACAAAACAACAAACAAACCCCAAAAGAAGAACAAAATCAACCAATTAAATGAAAATTTATTACAGTGAAGATGGTTCCAATGTACAGTGACCCTTCAGTGGGTTTCCAAGACTAAATAGTGATGTGAGGAAACTATGCACCACTCATTCGCAGAGCTGCTGGCATTTGAACCTCTGCAGAAGTGCAGCTTTTTTAGTTAGTAGCACAATTCAATACAGACTAAAGCACCAGAGCTCCCTTATATATCCATTAAATTGAAACCATGCTCAGTTAATACAGGCTTTCAGTGGAGTTTCAGCATAACATCCGCCAGAAAAATTGAACAAGGGCAAAATGAGAGACCAATCTTGTAGCACTCAACACACACAATTTTTTCCTTTCCTATAAATATCTTTGCTCCAAGGATATTTTTACCAACAAAAAAGGATAATACTTCAATAAAAAAACTACATTTCAACTTTCTGTAATCAGAGTGTGTCTTACTAGAAGTGTACACTTATTTGCATTCAGTGTTAGAAGTACTGATTGTGAAGTTGTTGTTGTGTACTGTCAAGTTGGAACCAACCGTTAGCTGACTCTGGTGGGTGTTCAGAGGACGTTAATCAAAAGGGAGGAGATTGCCTATCCTTTTCCCAAGGAGCAGCTGGTGGCCTTGAACCCCTTGCCTTCGGTATTGCAGTGCAGCTTCTTGCCACTAGGACACCAGAGCGCCCTAAAAGTTCTGATTGTTGTTGTTGTTATGTGCCTTCGAGTCGCTTGCAACTCATTGCGACCTTACGTACAACAACCCTAAACTCTGCTCTGTCCTGTGCCAATCGCACTGTCTCTGACACTCCCATCCTGATTACCCCAGTCACTGAATCAATCCACCTCATAGAGGGCCTTCCCTTCCTGTGCTGTCCCTCCACCCTCCCAAGCATGATGTTCTTCTCCAAGGACCCGTCTCTCCTTACAACATGTCCAAAGTATGTTAGACGGAGCCTCAGAATCCTTGCCTCCAAGGAGCCATCTGGTTTAACCCTTTCCAGGATGAATCTGGTTGTACATAGGGTTTTCAAAGGCCTGCTCTTTCAGAAGTGGATGGCCAATTGGCCAATCCTTCTTCCTAGTCTGTCTTAATTTGAGTGTTCAGATTTAGAAGTTCTGATTAGTTAGCTAAATATTTTCCTTTGAAAACTTAAGTTAAAATAATAACAATAGTGCAAGAAAGCAAAATGACAGTGAGAGAAAGTATTGAACATGCAAGCTTCCTATTTCTCTTGGTGCAGCTCTGGTGGCCCAGTAGTCAGAAGCTGTGCTGCAATTCCCAAGGCATAAGGTTTGAAGTCACTAGCAGCTCAGAAGAAGAAAGATGGGCAATCTCCTCCCATGCAATTAACTGCCTCTGAAAATCCACCGGAGGGTCAGCTCTAGGTCAGTTTCGACTCTATGGTCCACAACAATACACATTATCACAAATGCGGCAACAACATGAGAAAACAAAAGGTCACTATCTCAGTGTCCCCAGCTCAGGAGTCTTGTTATGGCATGACTAGGTTCTCTGCTCAAACACTTCACTGTGCGTAGCTGAGTGACTTAAAGACTCAAACATAAAACAAAGTGCTTCTAAACTTCTTTTTGATTTTTCTTCTAAATTAATTTTCTTGTGATTGCATGACTAAGGCTTTCATTTTCTTGCCAATTGCTGGTAAGAGACTTCTATAAACTCATAGAGGCCATTGGTCATTTCTACATAGCCCTTCCATAATTCTGACGTGCCTCAATTTCTTCTTTCACGGTAAATCTAGTCGGCTTCAAAATTCATCTAATTGGTGTAGGCACAATGAGAAAATTCGCTTTTGAGTACTTCAAAGTATACTAATACTAGTAGCTCAACACTAGTCTTGATGCCCTATTATATCTACAGGTATCATTCATCTTCAAGAGGAAGAGGTTATATATAAGGGTGGGATGTCATGCTTGGGATCGTGGAGGGACAGCACAAAAGAGGAAGACCCTTAAAGAGATGGATTGATCCAGTGACTGGGGTAATGGGGTAGGTGTGCCAGAGATAGTAAGATTGGCACAGGATGGAGCAGGGTTTAGGGCTATAGTTCATAGGTTCACTATGAGTCACGGGCGAGTTGATGGCACATAAATACAACAACAGCAATGAATCAGTCTTAAGGGTTATCTCTGATTGACCTATTTTATTTCACTAATAAAAAAATTGACTCTCCATTTTGATCATACCTCTACCTGCAAAAACTACATAGTATAAAGTACATATACAATAGACATATTCTGTCTGTATATAAAGTAACTAAAATGTTAGTAGATCCCTTTTTGATTATTTTTAGTACTCTTAAATTCATTACCTTCAAGCATTGAGAACAAAATAGAATTTATTAAGGATTCTGTGATATGGGGGGAAGGGAATGTATTCTGTGCATTTCACAATGAATACTAAAAATCTTTCTCCGTATTTCTCTTCATTTCTATCATTCTCTCTCTCATCGCCCTCTCCCTAACCCTTTTCCTCTTACTCTCTCTCCCGCTTTTCCTCTTTCTATGTTTCTTCACCTAGATACAAATCTCCCTTACCTTCTAACTCTGCCTTCGCTTCTCTTCCTTCTAAATTCTGTAAATTTCTTTGAGGAGGCTACCTTTCCTGAGTGCCAAATAGGTTTTGTCTTTACTGCAGATCTGCCCCTGAAACTCCAGTGTTGTTGTTGTTGTTATGTGCCGTCGAGT
>NW_006399894.1:6141608-6149009 GCF_000299155.1 Elephantulus edwardii
TGGGGAAAAAGAGGAAGACCTTCAACTGAGTGACTGCAGCAATGGCTTTGAGTGTGGCAGAGATTCTGAGAATGATGATAGCACAGGATTCAGATCGGTTGTTAATGGGGCTGCTATGGGTCATACTTGACTTGATGGCAACTAACCACTACAGGTGGGTTAGGAGTTGTGCTGCCAACACAAAGGCAGGCATATCACATCCATCAGGTATGCCTCAGAAGTAAGATAGGTTACCGTCTGTCTTTGAAAACCCACTGGAGAATCAGCTATGAATTGGTTCTGATTCGATAGCACAAAACAATGACAGATTTAATAAGCATCAACAAGAAATAAAAAGCAGTTAAAAATAAATAAATAAATAATAGCATTTATAGAAATTGTTTTAGATAACCTTTCCAACACTTTTAGATAAGAGTGAAAGAAAAAAAATTTCTACAAAACTCATATGGAACCTGAAAAGAGGTGGAGTTTTAGAATATAAAAGGAAGAACTAGCTCGACATTTCTCAAGCTGAAAGAATCAAAACATAAATTCAGGCTTTGAACTGCAATACTGAGAGATGTTATGGCAAAAATTTGATCTAGGAAGCCTCCAAAAAAGACGCAGTCACTGTATCAAAAAGAATCAGAAAACACTGAAATATTTCAGGAAGTGTCATATGATCGTCACCAAGTCAGAGGTGATCAGACAAGTTCAACTATATTCAAGACATTAGCAAATATATAAATCCCTTTTGACTTGTTTCAACTAACACTTTCAGCCCTAAACATGGTCAACAATCTGTGCCAGTAAATTTGGAAAATATTTACCTGGACGACTGACTGGTAAGAGAGCTATATTCACTCCAATTTCTAAGAAAGGTGATCGAAGAGAATGTGGAAGTTATTGAACAATAAACTTTATATCACATGCTGACAAAATATTGCTGATGAACATCCAAAAATAACTAGAAGAGAGCACTAACAAAACTGTCAGATGTTCAGACTTGGTTTAGAACAGACTAAGGCAGCAAGCACATCTTTGCTGTGAGGTGAATCTTAGCTGAAAGCAAAGAATACCAGAAGAATATCTAGTTATAATGTATTGGCTATGCAAAGCCATTTGATTGTGTAGATCATAACAATCTATGACTAACATTGAAAAGACTGGCAATCTCAGAACACTTAATTTTACTTGTGCAAAGACAGGGAAGTTGGCCTTTAAGTTACTAGTGTAACATCCTATTGATTATGTCATCAAAGGTCACTGTATGGGTATATTGAAGTGTATTTAAGACAGCACTTCTCAGAAGTTATCTTTGTTACTCTTACTGAAAGAAGGAATAAAAGTTCCAAATGTACCAAACTGCTCTAGCGAATCCACTCTTAAGTTTTTTGAGCTTGGTCCAATGAATTAGCCTTAAATTTGATCCAATTGCTTCTTAGGTTACTTGGTTCTTAACTAAATACACTTTCAGATTTTTTGTTTTTTTATAATAATTATTACTATAAAGTGGTAAGGATTCATTCTGGTTTATAATCCCTTGTGAGTTAGGTTTTTATGAAATAATAACCCCAAAATAATAATTTCTTTTAAATATCAAAATTTTTCAAACTGGAGGATTAGATTTGAGTGTTTCTTAAAGCAATCCTCCCAAGTGAGATCTTGCTAAACAATCTGTCTAATATTAATTCCCTGCTATGCAAATATACTTTTTAAAAACTTTTAAATCTTTTAAAATTAATTTTTATGAAAGTTTACAGAAACTCAGGGTTTCCAGTCATTCATCATTTCACTTTTCTCACTACCCACCCTTCGCCCCCCAAGTTCACTATACTATGCAGCCTTCACTCTGGACTTCTATAATGACAAGAATACTCATTCATATGTCCCTTTTAAACAGTTCTCTCCCTCATCTATTTCAATGGAATATACATCATTCCTCCCCTCCTTTTCTGTCTTCTCTCAACCCCGATGTCAGTCCCATTTTAAAACAGTGGCCCTTATACAATATTTGGCATTTTGTGACTGAGATATTTCACTCAGCATAATGTCCTCGCAGGTTATCCATTTTGCATAATATTTCTTCAGTTCCTTGTTTTTCAATGCAGCATATTATTCCATAGTGTGAATATACCAGAGCTTCTCTATCAATTCATTTGTTCCTGGGCACTTGGGCTGTTTCCAACTCTTTGCTATTATGAACAAAGCCACAATAAACCTGGCTGTGCATATATCTACTTGGGTAGCAGTTATGGTTTCTTTACGGTTAATTCCCAGTAGTGGAATTGCTGGGTGAAATGGTATTTCTATTTGCAACTTTTTGAGAACGTGCCATACAGCCTTCCATATTGGTTGCACCATTTTACACTCCCACAAACAGTGAATAAGGGTTCCAATTTCTCCACAACCTCACCAGCATTTGGTAAATATATTTTTTAATATGATATTGTTGTAATTTGCCATCAAGTCACCTGTGCCCCATAGTGATCCTATGTGCAATAGCTCTGAACCCTGCCCTATCTTGAGCCAGTCTTACTAACCCCAACACACCAATCCTCACCACCTTATATAACTCTCAATATTTCAGGTGTATTCAGTAATTTCAAGTATTAGATAGATGGATAAATAGTTATTGATGTCCCTTCTTATCCTTGCCCCAATCATGATAAATGTACAGTTGACATCATTGATCTATTACTGCAAAATTTTGTATTATTTCTTTTTATGAATGGGCAGAACTGAAGTTGGTATTTTGGGAGACAGTCCTTAAAGCTTGGCAAGTAATAATAAAAACTTTGAGGGAAAACATTATTTTATCTATGTCATGTCACTTTTGTATTCTAACTACTAGATTTACACTATCTATATTATTTTATGGACTCCAGATTTTATTTTACCTTGTTTTTAGAAGTCTGATTTTCTATCTGTAATTTGTTATTTTATTTTAATAGTTGCCTTGTTTATACCCACAGATAAATGGAGCTTAAAGATCTTTTTAACCAATCCCTGTATAGTTTCAACTTGCTCTTTTTAACTCTCATTTTCAAATGAAAGAAAAATCATACTGAAATAATATGTTGTAATGAAGAATATGATGAAAACACTACTTGCTTTTGGAAAGCCTTTTATTACATGTAGAATTACAAATTTTTAGATTTATTATTGGTTCAACCCTCACTGTAGACTCATCTAGCCTTCAAAAGGCACATTTTTTTCATGGCAAGCATCATGTAACTATTAAAAGAAGAATACATTATATTGAACAGACATTCAGGCTTCATGAGAGGGAATATACTATATAGCTCAGTCTTTAATATTGAGAATTTTACTAACTTCATAAACTAGAGTATTTTCCCAAAAATGTCATTTTTCTATTTAGGTATCATGTCATTTAGAGGTTGGAGTAATTAATTTATTCACCTTTTTTTGCTCCTTAAATTTGAAATATTTCAGTGCTTTCTTGATAAAGACAAAGAATGTAAAAGTATATTAAGAAACTGAAAACATTTTTTATAAAAATAAAATAACACACAAATGTTAACTGCATACACAGACCTCACAGGAATCAAACTGTTGACCTCTGTGGGGAAAAAAAACTTGGATAATTTTCATGTAATCTGTGTAAACCAGGCCAAGTGCTAACTTCAGACCAGACCATCAACTACTCATGTGAAAGTTCTAATTGAAACTAATGAAAATGCAAAACAAAAAAAACCCCAAAATGTCATCTTAAGTCAATTCCTCATGAATTTAAAAATCATCTTAAAAACAGGTTTGAATCATTGAACACTAATGAATGAAGACCAGGTGAGCTGTAGGACAATATCAAAGAAATTGAGTGGTTGGGTCAGGATGGAACAAGGTTCAGAGCCATTGTTCATAGTGACACTTTTAGTCACAGCATATAACAACTTAAATTACTTGTGTTTCAACTTACAGTATTCAACTCTTGAATAACACTCCCATCCATTTAAATATCCATTAGTATAAAGAATCGAGGATGCACTGATGTCATGTCAAAATGTCCTACTCTAGGATTGCTGTTGTTTGGTGCCAACAAGTCAATTACGGCTTTATGGAAACCCTATGAACAACAGATCTAAAACTATTGTTTCCTATACTATCCTTATCCCCCTAACATACCTGACAGTGTCCATTGTCAAGATCACTGTAACAATCCATCTAGTTGAAGGTGTTCCTTTCTCTTTCTCTCCCTCTTTCTTTCATCTTCCACCTTTTCAAGTATGATATTGCCTTCCAGGGAATAGCGTCTCTTAATTACAACAAAACCAAAGTATGTGAGACAAAGTTTCACCATCCTTTCCACTAAAAGCCACTCTAAAGTCACTTTCTCCAAGACATATCTGTTTATTCTGGGATAGTATCATTTCCCTAGTTGATGATCCATGTGACAGTCAACTCATCAAACCAAGGTTTATTTCAAGGTTATTTTTCTTCTCTGTAAAGGTTCAGAACTTTGTGCATACCAATAGAAATCTTGTTCAAAATGATTGCTGTATTCTCTGAGCTTGGTTGAATCAAAATTTCACAGGGTAAAATTAAGTCATTGCATCCACTTTGTAACATTTTCTTCAAGTGATATATAGAGATGTGCTACTGTTTTTAAAAAAATTTGGACTGAATGTTTGAGACTGACATTTTCATTGTAGACAATTATTTCACTTTAGCTTCTTCATAGAAAACAATCCATATGCTTATGTCATGATCTACTTCAAGATTTTGACAAAGGAAAAAGATGTCGCTTTAGAAGATCTTGGCTTCATATATGCAAGAAACACATTTTCTAAGGGAAATGATAAAACAAAAGGAAATGGCAAGAGAGTTTAAGCAAAGGGAAAAATAGTAAAAGAAATTACAGCAAGAAATATAGACTAATATTTTTTAAAACATGAGGTGAAAGGTGCTTTTGCCTATAGAGTAAGGCTGGAGACAAAAATGTTTAACTACTGAACTTACTGGAAATTAACATGCAGTTTGCTAATTCTTCTTGTGGGATATTTGTTAGTTATATGTGTGCTTTGTAGGGAGCACTGTATCAATTTTCCTCATCTTCATCATTTGGAAAACCATTTAACGTTCTTTGACATTTCTGATGGTTGAGTTAATAATGTCAGTCAAAGTGTGTCTGGCAACTAATAAAGATAAGACTATCATGATAAAAGAAGTGATCATTCTATCAGTAGTAATTGGTGATTCATCACTATACAAGGCAATTATGTTTTGACACGGCAGCACTTGAAATAATATCTCATCTAACATTTGTGACAATTCCACACTTACAGAAAACACACACAAATGAATGTATATGTATATAAAATTTCTTAACAAATGAACAAGTATTTTTCAGAATTAAAAAAATAAACCCTAATAGTTGACCTGATTACACGCAAATAATTTTAATAAAAGCTTTTACATTAAACCTAACTCCTATTTAAACAAAATGAGGCTGCCCTATTTTAGTGAAGTACAGGACACGAACCCTTAGCTCAAACTATAAAAAGACATGTAGATTTAAGATTGTCCCAATTTACGTCCAATCTATCACAAAGCACTATACTAGACAAATAAGATCAAATGAAATAAAGGTTGCCCTGTCCCACATTTTATACTAAAATTTAACAATGTGTTATTATTAGATTTGAGGTAGAGCAAAAATACTATAAAAAGTCCAAGTGAACACAAATCAGAAGTCACCTGCTTATTCTGAAGTCATCAGAAAATAAACATAGTTTCAGTGTGTCTAAAAAATTTAGAGAAAAATAATCTGTGACTCACAAGCAATTCATGTAAAAAGGTTCTGAGGATTTTAGTTTAATGATTACAAATCAATCATGAGTAAATTGAAATTTCATGTTTATACCCCAACAGATAGTTAAAACAACTCCAACTCTATGTTTAGATTTTAGGACACAAAAATTCATGACAAATGTTTAAATTAAGGCTTACATAATGCTTGTTGTATGTAAGATATTGTTCTAAATGTTCAGCTTACATTAACTCATTCCTTTAACAACACATCCTTTACTCTTTTTTAAATTAATTCCACAGATTAAAAAAAATGCCAGAAAATGAAAAAACCAAGATTCAAAACATAATAATTTGGCTTCAGAATTTGTTCTCTTAGTCACTATGCTACTTTGCCGATCAAAGAGATAGATAAACTCCACGTGACTGAGGACAAATAATATCCTATGTGTCCACAGGAGTTCTGGTGGCATAGTTTCAAGAGCATTGTTTTGTTAACCAGAAGGTGGAGCTTCTCTCATTATTGGAATCCACCCCGCCAGTCGCTTCTGCAGAGAATGATAATCTCTATTGCCTTCAAATCAATCAAAGGTCCCTCTGAGTTGGAAGTGAAAGAATGGTGTCTATTGCAGGCTATGATTTAAATAGCCCAATGGCTTACATGAAAACATCTAAAGATACATGGTAACAAATGTAGTAACCATGTTGGCTAAATATGTGGAGTAAATTTAAAATTCCAGATTTATAAAAGGAAGATATAGAGAAGTTTTCAAATACTAGAAGAAAAGAATCATAGAAAATATTTTACTGAAAATATAATATCAGTGGTAGTAGAATCGATAGGGAGAGAATTATGCTGCAATCCAAAGGCTATACCACTCTGATGACTGGAATCAACCAACGGATCTGTAAGAGAACGGCGACCAATCTTCTCCCACATGATTTTTAGCCTTAGAAACTCAGTAGAAGTCCAGATATGAGCTGGTTCTGACCAAAAAGCAATAAATTGATTTTTTTTAAATAATACTTTTATTACTCTGTAAATACTCTAGACTTAGAAATAAAATTTAAAAATCCAAAGCTACATTCTGCCATAATGCTGCCAATTGGTCCAGTGGTGAGAGGTTTGTTTCCTTCATGTTGCGCTTCAATCCATATTGACTTTCTACAGCAAGCACTCCAGGTCCTCCTCAGTTTCAGTAAGCAAGGTTGTGTCATCTGCATAATGCAGGTTATTGATGAATCTTCTTTCAATCCTGATGCCACATTCCTCCTCATATAGCCCAGTATCCCGGATGATCTGTTCTGCATATAGATTGAAAGTGTATGGAGATAGGACACATCCCTGGCAGACATCCTTCCTATTATGAACCATGCAGTGTTTCCCCGCTCTGTTCTGAAGACTGCCTCCTGGTCCAAGTACACTTTTCACATAAACATAATATAGTATTCTGGGATTCAGATTCTTCTCAGAGTTATCACAGCTTTTGTGATCCACACAAATACTTTTGCATTGTCAATGAAACTCAGATAGACTTTCCACTGGTCCCAGGAATAGATGGTATACCAATTGAAGTATTTCAGATAACAGATGTTGCCCTGGATGTGCTCATCAAGTTGTACCAAGAAATATGGAGAACAACCACTTGGCCA
>NW_006399894.1:6150559-6160076 GCF_000299155.1 Elephantulus edwardii
GGGACAATGGAAAGAAAATTGGTACCTTTGAGATGTGGTGCTGGAGAAAAATAGTGAATATACTATGGACTGTCAGGAGAAGAAATAGGTTCATGCTAGAGAGGGTGAAACCAGGCTACTCCTTGGAGGCAAGGATTAGGAGGCTCCGTCTCACATACTTTGGGCATGTTGCAAGGAGAGACTGATCCTTGGAGAAAGACATCATGCTTGGAAGGGTGGAGGGAAGGGTGGAGGGACAGTGTAAGAGAGAAAGAGCCTCAATGAGATGGATTGATTCAGTGACTAGGGTTATGAAGGTAGGTGTTTCAGAGACAATAAAGTTGGCAGAGTATAGAGCAGGATTCAGAGCTATTACATGCAACTCAATGGCACATAACACTACCAAGAACAGCAAAGCCATTTTAATAGCCTAGAAATTATTTTTATTTTATGACAAGCAATTCAGTTTAAACACTTATGTATTGCCTAAGTTGTCAGTTTGCTGACCAAAAGATCAGTGTTAGAAACTGTCACTCGCTGGACAAAAAATGGCAGTCTCTCCTAAAGATTTCCAGACTTTGGAAATCCAGTGGAAGTTCTAAATGAATCTAATCCATGGAAATGGTAAGTGAATAACACAAATATTGGGAGCTTTGGTGATGTAGTCAGGAAAGTATTTGCTGCTAACCAAAAGGCTAGTGATTAAAAAACAGGCAGTTCTGGGAGAGATATTTGGGGGGTTTCTATAGAGAGTTAAAACCTTAAAACTTTAGGGTGAAAAAAAATACCCATGATACAATTCCGTTTTGTCCTATAGAGTTACTTTAGGTAGGAATTCATTCAAAGGCAGTGGGTTCAGATTTAATACAGATTTTTTTTAATAAAGGAAAAATTAAAAATAAAAACCACCCAAAAACCCTCATAGTCTCTTAAAATAAAACAATGATTTCTAGCTCTGGAGTCATTCTATAACCTCTGCTCTGTGGTTAAAGTGTTCCTTTTTGTTGGTTAACCTCTAATTGAGCTATCTGTTCAGGCATCAGAATTTATTTTTAATTGAAATACCTATTAGGCTTTGGAAGAATAAGAAAATAAAAAGCAAATTGATGAGTGTCTTCAAAGAATTAAATTAGAAGCAGAGTAAATGTTGAATAGTGAGATTGAATTTCAAAGGATTACAATGCTTTTTGATCAAAGCTAATGGGAAGAAGAATTTTTTAAAAACCGGGGTTGAGACAAGTGAATAGGAAGACTGGACTTGAAAACTAATATGAAGTTTAAATTATAAGGAAACTTCTGAAAGGTTAATTATACACCATTGACAATCCAAACATTTCTATCTTCACTTAAATTTTCTTTCTACTATGACTCTCCCACATAGTAAGTCTAAAATTTATACTTTTCGTTCACTGTTGAGACATAATTGAATGTTAATTTTTTTATAAAATCTATATTTACAATTTTAGTAAGTTTATCAAATACAAATTGAAGAAAATTATAATCTCAAAAGGAGACATATTTAATTTTTAGTATACTAAAACTATTTAAATGAATTAGAAATTGTGCTTGAAGGCACATTTTTTCATTTATGTATCTATAGACACATCTATAAAAAATGGTAAAAAATATGCATTACTCTCTAGATGATGCATAATGATTATTATATTGAATATGTAAATGAAGTAGAGAAAAGAGGTATTTATCAAGTTTTCTTTCTTTTATTCTTAAAAGCTGGAATTTCTTTTAGTACCTGGGTATACAATTGAGATACAAATTACCAACTTTTCTATAAGACAGTATAGTTCAATGTTTCAAATTAGTGGAAAGGAAAGTTAGGGGGGAAAAAGCTTAATAGCATTTTAATGGTGTATTTTGGTAATGAGCTAAACAGTATTTTACCTAAACTTGTCCTTTAAATTAGTCTTTAAGCTTTTTGCTTGAGAGATTTGAGGAATGCATTCTATTCAGTAACTTAAATAAAATCCTTGCTCAGCTACTCTACCTCAATTCCAAAGAGATGTCCTTTTCTGTGGCTATTACCTGTAATTATTATTTCATTAGTTCTTTTCCTTCACTTCACTTTCCAAAGATGTTGACTTGAAGGAAGACAATGAATGAAAGGAAATAATTTATGCTTAATGTTTTTATTGGGTTTTTTTGTGCTTTTGTTGTTTTTGTGTTTGTTTGTTTGTTTAACAAAGACTTTGAAAAAACTTGTCCAATGAGTGAGTATGATTTAGTCACCTTTCAGAAATTTGGTCTTGTAGGGAGATCTGTCACTTGAGAAAATTTTGGGTTCACATATGAAAGTAATAAGCTTATAAGGAGTAATAGACTAAGCAGAAAATGATAAAATAGAAAAGGAAGGACTGTACAAAAAAAAAAGGTAAGCAAAAATAGAGTACTCTTCATTCATTTAGAGTAGAATGAATCACAAATATTTCTATTTCCTTTTTTTATCCCTTCTTTCTTAGTTCTCCTTTTTTTAATACCATGAAAGCAATGGATGCCCATGTTTACACGTTCAAACTAAACAGTATAAAGAAACAAATACAAATACCTTAGAATATAATCAACACTAAGTAGCCAAGATTTATACTTGTCAAGAATTGCTACTTTTAATATATTCTTGAATGTCCTCCTGTAATTATTATGCAAATACATCCACTTCCTCCTCCACAAACTACAATGCTATTTTTTACCTTAATAGTTTTTCCATACCAGCAAATTTTTGTAATAGCTAGATGAAAATCTATGGTAAACAGTACTTTCTCAAAATGGTTAGCAAAAATAAACATTCAAACATACTTTCAAATATGCACTAAACCAAAACTTCTGCCATTAAATCAATTGCCATTCACAGAGGTCTTATGGACAAAACAAAGTTTCATTATAGAGTTCCCAAGATTGTAATCTTCCTCCCTTGGGGTGGCTGATGGGTTGCAAGTGCTCAACTTTTAATTATCAACTGAGTATTTTAATTACTGTGCCCAGTATATTGTGATTGTTGTTTTGAGGTGCTGTTGAGTTGAATGACTCATAGTGACCCTATGAACAACAGATCTGAATCCTGTTCTATACTGTGCAATTCTTGCAGTCTCAGACATACTTAAGCCCACTGCAGTCACTATGTCAATCCATCTGGTTGAGGTTCTTCCTCTTTTTTCAGAATCCTCCACCTTTCTAAGTATGATACCACTCTCTAAGTAATAGTGTCTTCTAGCAACATACCCACAATATGTGAGGTGGACTTTATTAGTTGTCTCCAAAGACCATTCTGTTTGCACTGTCTCCAAGACATATCTGTTTGGGTTGTGTTTTTTTTTTTAATTTTTTTGGCTGCCCATGGGATATTCAGTACTATTCTCCAAAAACACAGCTCAAAAATATTAATTCTAACAAAAAAAATCAATTCTTCTTCTGCCATCCTTACTCAGTGTCCAGCTTTCAAATACACAGTATGTTATTGAAAGGACCATGGCCTGAACAAGGTGTACCTTAGTCTTCAAACTGACATCATTACTCTTCAGTCATTTGGAGAGATCCCTGATAGTATTGTACCAAAAAGGGACATCATAATTCTAAAGGTAGAGGACAGGAAAGAAAGGAAGACTCTAAATGAGATTGACAGTGACAGTATCAATGAGATTGAGCAATAGACACAAGTGTGTCTGAAATGAGGATGATGGCACAGGATAGGACAGGGATCAGATTTGCTATTCCTAGGGTATCTGTGAATTGTGCTTAACTCAATGGCGTATCAGTTACAACTTTTCGAAGCCTATGCTTGATGCTTTGGATTTGCTAATTATTGTTAAAAATGACCTATGTAACATGAATTAGTACTAAACTAATTTTAATTAAATTACCTGATTTATTTTAATTTAAGTTAATTAAAATGAAGTAAAATTTAAAATCCAGCTTTTCAGTCCAATTAGTCATATTTTGAGTGCTCACTGATCTCATGAGGCTGACCCTGGACAGTGTAGATATCTAATATTCCCATTATCACAGATCTTATTATTAGAAACATCTGAGAAGAATTTGAAGAGAAAATGTTTATATTATTTATCTGTCAACTTGTTTATGGGAAATTAAATATGCATCTCATCACTTTGGCTCCTATAATAAACTGTGACACTCCCGCTCATATTTCTGCATCCTTTTGTACAGTTGTGTAACATACCCTCATTAAATGTATGGAAACATCTGACATGATATGCACAGAGTCATGTACCTGAACTTGGAGTAATATTAATTTTAAATGTTTTCAGCTATTTTCTAAGTGAGCTTAAGAATTTCTTACTCTTTCATATAGAAATTATTTTCAGAAGACTCAATCATAGGCTAATATCTGCCAAAAAAAGGAAACATATCCACATAATACTGACCCACAAACTGACCAGCTTCTAAATATGTGCATTTCAGGCTTCCGTCCGAGAAGAAAAATTGTTTGAGAAGGTTATTTGTTATTTGGGATTTTTACAAATTTTTATATCTTAAAATGAGTTTACTGTTATTTTTACTAGTTGATAAATATTTTTGAGGAAGATACTTTTTTTATCACCAGCAAAATAAGGTAAGTTTGTATTTTAGAGAAAATTCTTAAGTAAATTAGAGGCCCACTGGAGCCTCATGAGGGCTTATACTCATGGAACACCAGCAGACACTCTTTAAAAAGGGTGACTGCAAGCCCCTCCTCTGCACTGTCCAATCTGCCATTGTTTCTTCCTCTGCTTGCAAAGAGAGGCCAAGGGAGGATCACAGACATATAGGATCCTGGCAAGACTTCACCCTTGCCTAGTATAAGTCTTAAGACAAGTGTTGACCCCCTGAAACACCAGAGAGAATAGAGAGTTGAGGAACCTGGCTGTGCCATTTCACTGACCAAGGAGACAGGCAAAAGAAGCACTGCTTAAGTTGGTGTGCCTGGTTTTGTGCCAGTCGAGAGACAAAGAAGGATAAGAGACTGGGAAATAAGATGTCATCAAGTCGGACATTCTTTGCCAAAGCCAACAGGTTCAGGTTCAGAGTAAAAAGGGGTCCTAGAGAAAGGCTCCTCCATATGGGTATCCCTGCCCCTGCAAAGTCACCCCAGGGATCAAAGAGATTAATAGAGTTTGAGACACAAAGCTACAAGCAGGAGAGAGACTCACTTTCTCACATGGCACACTGAAGTCCTAGAGAGAGCTGTCTTCAAAGCCCACTTGACAAAAACAGCTAAAGTGGAGCACTTGGTTTCACACAACTCTGCAGCTTCACAGACAGAGGAAGAAAACAGAGTTTGAGAGAGAGGACTACAGGAAGGTGAGATTCCTGTAGGGCTGCACTGCAGACTAGAGAGAACTAGAAGGACTTTAGGAAAGTGCACTCCATAAATGGAATCTTTTAATTGGTACTAATCAATAACATCATTAAGATAAGAAATTTTAACAACTTACACAGGTACAAAAGAAATGGCCTAACACTTATCAAAAGAAAACCTTCACATAATGTCAAGAAAGCAACAGATAGTTTCAAACACTGTGAAGAAGAAAATTAAGCCTTTTCCAAAAAATTCAGAGCATATTGTAGACTCAATGAATACCCTGGAGTCAGGGAGGCAGAATGTATCTATTGATATGGATTCATGTGAACATGTATGGATGAAGGTACAAATAATGGAAGAAAAAATTGAAGGCAGAAATAAAGTAAATATCCTAGAGGCAGAGAAACAGAAGAAATGTATTGATGTGGAGTTATTTGAAGAGTAATAAAAGAAAGTGAATTGATGGAAGAAGCAATGGAAGCAATCAAGAAAGCACATACTCCAGAGACAGGGAGTCAGAAGAAGTGCATCGATGAGGAGGAACTTGAATAACTATGGAATAAAATACAAAATATGGAAGAAAGAATTGAAACCTTATATAAAAAGATATGGGTGTCTCTCTGGAGATTAAGATGTGCCTGATACAGGCCATGGTCTTTGCAATCACTTGTTATGCATCAGAGTGTTGGACAATAACTAGGGAGGACAGAAGAGAGAATTGATGCCTTTGAGCTGTGGTGCTGGAGAAGAGTATTGAATGTACCCTGGACTGCCAAGAAAACAAACAGATTCATCCTAGAGAGGGTTAAACCAAGCTACTCCTTGAAGGCAAGGATTCTGGGGCTTTGTCTGACATAAAAAGATATAAGAACTTAAAAAATCATCACATGGCAAAAAGGGTACAGTCAATACAGTACTGGACTAACAAAAACACATTAAAATACAGTCCATAATGTTAAGATCAAAATGATTGAAGCATCCAACACACTTGACAAAGTGTAGACAGAAGAGATTAAAAAGAGAGTTAGTGAACTGGAAGACAAGATCTCAATAGAAATTTACTAGAAAAAAATACAAACACAGAGAAGAGGTGTGAAGGAAAAAAAACAGAAGAGATGTAAAGAAAACATTATATTCTCTTGGAATCACATCAAAAGTAACAACATATGTATGTATGATTGGAATTCTAGAACATGAGAGAGACAGGGAGGGAAATCACTGAGAAAACCGTGGAAGAGATTACTATAAGAAAACTTCTCAGGTTTCATGAAGAATGGAAAAATCCACATTCAAGAAGCTCAGTGAATATCAAATAGCCTAGACCCGAAAAGAAAAAAAAATAAAGATATATAACAATCAAATTCTCCAAAAGAAAATGTAAGTATAAATTACTAAAATCAGCATAAGAAAAACAAAAAGTCATCCACCAAGGAGAAACTATTAAATTCTGATTTCTCAGTAGAAACCATATGAGTAAAGAGACAGTAGGATGGCATGGAGAGAAAGTTAAAAGAAAACATTTAAAGCTGAAGATCCTGTACCCCGCAAAACTGTCCACCAAACATGAAGAACAAATTAGGTCATTTGAAGACAAGAAATTCCATGGGAAGTTCTTCACACAGAGACATCAAAGGAAAGTGGATGGACCCTAGTAACCAGAAACAACAGAAAAAGAAGCTAAGCTAAATAACAATGATAAAATCTGGCCTGTCAATAATCACACTTAATGTGATTGGACTAACTGCACCAATGAAAATGAAAAGATTAGCAGAATTGATGAGGAGGCAGAGGGAAAAGCCCATCAATATTTGCTTACAAGAGATACATTTAAGAAACAGAAAGAAAGATAGATTTTTTAAAAAAAATAAAAGACTGGGCAAAAGTATGCCAAGCAAACAGCACATGCAATAAAAGCAGGAGTGGCAATGCTAACCTCTGATAAAATAGACTTCAGAATGAAAACCACCATTAAAGATGAGAAAGGGAACTATATAATGATTAAAAGCACAATAGATGAAGAAGACATAACCTTGGTCAACATCTGTGCACTAAATATACATCTGCAAAATACATAAAACAAAAGTTAACATAAATGAAGAAATAAATAACACCACAATAGTGTTAAGGGTCTTTAACACACTACTCTCAACAAAGGATATGCCAACTCAAAACAAATTTAACAAATATGCAGTAGATCTAAACTATAAAGATAAGCCACTTGATCATGTGGATGCAGTGAGGGTACTGCATCCAACTAAAAGTCAACTTACTTTCTTCTCAAGTGCAAATAGTACATTCTCCAGAATTGTTCATATATTAGGACACAAAACAAGTCTCAACAAATTAAAACAATATTAAAGTAATAGAAAGTATATTCTCACACCCAAATTACACAACTATAAATTAACATAAGAGGATAAAGTTTATAAAACCACCCATGTGGCAGTTGAATAACACCCAGCTAGAACATAAATGGGTTATAGAAGAAATAAAGGATGAAATAAAAGTTCCTCAAAACAAATGAAAATGAAAATACAACATACTAAAGCATCTGGCTGTTCTTAGAACATAACTCATAGCAATAGGCAAACACAGAAAAAGAGGAATAAAGAAGTAAAATTAATCAACTAACTCAAACAACACCTCCAAAAATAGATAAAAAACAATAATTTAATTTGAGAGCCCCTAGAATAAAGGAAATTATAAAGACTAGAGCTGAAATTAATAAGACAGAAACCAGAAAAATTATAAAAGCACTCAAAAAGACCAGGAGATGTTTCTTTGAAGAATCAACAAAATTGACATAACATTGGCAAACTTAACAATAGAAAGAAAAGAGAAAACATGAATAATTTAATTAGGAAAAGAGAGATGATATAGCAAGAATAATGTGAAACCTATACTTGGACCAGGAGACAGTCATCAGAACACAGCAAGGAGACACACTGCATGGTTCAAAATCAGGAAGGGTGTACATCAGGGATTTATTCTGTCTCCATACCTTTTCAATGTATATGCAAAGAAGATCATTCAGAAAGCTGAGCTCTATGAAAAGGAATGTGGCATCAAAATTGGAGAAAGATTAATCAACAACTGTGTTATATAGACGACACAATCCTGCTTACTGGAACTGAGGAGAATCTGAAGCACTTGTTGCAAAAATCAAGGAATACAGTCTTCAACATGGTTTGAAGCTCATCAAGAAAACAACTATTCTCACCACGGGACCAATTGACAGCATCATGATGGATGGTGAAGAGATTGAGATTATTGACAGCTTCAGTTTGCTTGGCTCCACAGTCATCATTCACAGTATCAGCAGCCAGGAAATCAAGAGATGAATTGCATTAGGAAAATCAGCTGTTAGAGACCCTCCAGAGTATTGAAGAGCATCAGTGTCAGTAGGGTATTAAGGTGCACCTCATTTGGGCCATAGTTTTGCAATGTCTTGTTATGCATCAGAGAGGTAGACAATGACTAGGGGGTAAAGAACGAGAATTGATGCCTTTGAGCTGTGGTGCTGGAGAAGAGTGTTAAATATATCATGGACTGCCAGGAGAACAAACATGTTTGTCCTAGAGAAGGTGAAGCCATACTGTTCCTTGGAAGCAAAGATTCTGAGGCTTCATTTGACATACTTTGGACATGTGGCAAGGCAGGATCAGTCCTTGAAGAGGGATATCATGCTTGGAGGAGGGGAGGGACAGAGAAAGAGAGGGAGACCATTGATGAGGTATATTAATACAGTGACAAAAAAAATACAGTGACCAGGGTAATTAGGGTAGGTATGTCAGAGACAGTAAAGCTGACACAGGATAGAGCAGGTTTCAGGGCTATTGTACAGTGCTGCTATGAGTTGCAAATGACTTGATGACACATAACAACAACATACTCTGATAAATTTGAAAATCTTGATGAAATGGCAAAGTCCTTATAAATTATACCATGACTCTAAAGATTAAATTCCTGTATTCATCAAAAATTTTTCCCAATAGTTGTTGTTATGCGCTGTCGAGTCGTTTGTGACTCATAGAGACCTTATGTATAACAGCCCTAAACCATGCTCTATCATGTGCCAATCTCATTGCCTCTGACGCACCCATCCCGACTACCCCAGTCACTGAATCAATCCAACTCATAGAGGGTCTTCCCCTCCTGCGCTGTTCCTCTACTCTACCCAGCATGATGTCCTTCTCCAAAGACCTGTCTCTCCTTACAACATGTCCAAAG
>NW_006399894.1:6161154-6168557 GCF_000299155.1 Elephantulus edwardii
TGGCCAAGTGGTTGTTCTCCATATTTCTTGGTACAACTTGATGAGCACATCCAGGGCAACATCTGTTATCTGAAATACTTCAATTGGTATACCATCTATTCCTGAGGCCTTATTTTTTGCTCTTTCTTTCAAAGCAGCTTCAACTTCTTCCTTAATCACCATAGGCTCTTGCTCATATGTTATTTCATTAAATTCTTCTGTATCTGCCAATCCTTTTGATACAATGACTGATAGCTACCCTATTAAAAAAATATCTGAACTCTGTTCTATCCTGTGCTATTCTCATACTTCCTGACACACAAAAACCTACTGTGGCAGTCACTGTCTCAATCCACCTGGTCAAGGGTTTTCCTCTTTTTTGCAGAGATTCTACCCTTCCCAGCATCATGACCCTCTCCAAGAAATAGCTTCTCATAGAAACATGCCAATACTTCATGGTTCAAAGTTGGGAAGGGTGTATGCCTAGGATGCGTCCTATCTCCATATCTTTTCAATCTATATGCAGAGCAGATTTTCTGGAAGGGTGGGCTCTACTAGGAGAAATGTGTCATCAGGATTGGAGTTAGACTCCTCAATAAACTGTGTAATGCAGATGAAACAGCCCTCCTTGCTGAAACTGAGGAGGACCTGGAGTACTTGCTGCAGAAGACCAAGAACTGCAGTCTTTAATAGACTTTTTGGGTTATTTCACTGACCATAATGCTGTCTAGACTCTCCCATGCTGTGCTTTATTTTATGAATACATCTTATTCTTTAGTGTTGTTTAGTATTCCATGTTTGAATATATATCATAGTTTCTCTATCAGTTAGTTTGTTTATTGACATTTAGATGGCACTTATGCATAAAACTGCTATGAACATAGGTGTACACATTTCCTTTCATGTTTCAACTCTGATTTACTTGGGTATATTTCTAGCAGTGGAATAGCTGGGTCATATGGGATTTCTCTGTTCAGATTTACAGGAAATATCAAACTGCTTTTCACAGTGGTTTTATCAATTTACAATTCTACCAGAAGTGCATGAAAAATCTAATATCTCCACATCCTCTCCAAAATGTATTATTTGCTGTCCTGTTAAAGTTTGCTACTACTGCTGGACTTAGATGTTTGCTGTGCTGTTGAATTTGACTACTACTGCTGGGGCTAAATAGTATCTCAGTGTTATTTTGATTTGCATCTCTGGTAGCCTAGTGGAAAGAAACTGTGCTGCAATCCCAATGGCATACCATTTAAATCCACCGGATGCCTCTGCTGGAGAAAGATGGACAATCTCCTCCTCTGTGATCAACTGCTTCTGAAAACCCACCAGAGGGTCAGCTATTGGTTGCAATCAACACAAGGACAAAAAAAGCAAAGATATCATAATTATAACTAAGGTGTTTCTGACTTAAGCCATGATATTTTTAACAGCCATAGAAAGCATGTGATAGTTTCACAATGAATAAGAAAGACTGGGGAAAAAAGATTTTTAATTACTATGTTGCTGAAGAATATTTAACAAACCAAGGACCTCCAGAAAAGAACAAACTATCTAGAAGCAAAAGTAGACAGGCATACATTTTCTTTTGGTCTTTATTATTCTTGTCCAGTTTGAATACATCCAATTCTTAGTGACAAGAAGTTATACCAAAATTCCAAAGGCACACAATCCAAATTCATCAGTTGTTCCAAAGAAGAATAGGCTGCTCCTGCGTGATTTATTGCCTCTGAAAACCCACTGGAGGTTCAGTTATGAGTCAGTTCTCACTTAATGGCCCACAATAAGTAAAATTCATTTGAACAACTATGGTAACAAAACCTTGTTTACAAACCTTGCTTTTTTAACAGAAAAATTGCTCAACATTTTCTAATGATGGTTTTAGTTTTTATGTCTATGTAATATTGAACTTACTGCAGAAAATAACATCCTTCAGTTTCATGGGACATGATGCTTGGGAAGATGGAGGGTTAGTGAAAGAGAGTAGGACCCTCAACCAGCTGGATTGACACTGTGACTAGGACAATGGGCTCAAACATGTCAGAGATTGTGATGATGACACAGTGTATGAAAGAGTTCATATCTGCTGTTCTTAGGGTCACTATGTTGTTGTTGTTGCTGCTATGTATCGTCAAGTTGTCTGCAACCATAGGGACCCTACGTAAACTATGAATCCCTATGAACAGTAAGAATAACCTGGATTTATCCTGAGCCAATCTCACTGTCTCAGACACATGCAGCCTTATTACCCCAGGTACTGTGTCAATTCATCCTATCCAATGTCTTGCTCTCTTATACTGTCCCTCCACCTTTCCAAGCATAATGTCCTTCTTCAAGGACTGGATCCTTTTGGTCATGTGCCCTAAGTATGTGAGATGGAGCTTCAAAAGCTTTGCCTTCAAGGAGGAGCTTAGTTCACCCTCCCCAGGATGGCTTTGATAATTCTCTTGGCAGTCTACATTATGTTCAACACACTCTTTCAGCACTATAACTCAAAGTTATAAATTTTTCTGTTATCTTCATCCATTGTCCAGCTCTCTAATGCATAAAAAGTAATTGCAAAGACCATTCCCTGACTCAGATGGACTTTAGTCTCTAGACTGGCATTATTGCTCTTGAGCACACTAGAGATGCCCCTGATAATAGATTTTCCTAAGTCAATTTTCTTTGGGTTTCCTGACAGCTGGGGCCAAGAGTGTTGATTGCGGAAATGAGCAAGCTGAAACTGTTAACAATTTCAATCTCTTCTCATTTATCAAAGTCCTGCCAATTGGGGTAGTAGTGTCTTCATTTTCTTGATGTTGAGTTTCAAACCATATTGTAGATAACAGTCCTTGACCCCGTGCAGCAAATGTGTCAGACCTTCCTCAGTTTCAGCAAGCAAGGTTGTGTCATCTGTATAATGCAGGTTGTTGATGAGTCTTCCTTCGATCCTGATATCACATTCCTCATATATTCAAGCCTTGAAAATGATCAGTTCTGCATATAGATTGAAAAGGTATATAGACAGGATGCATCACTGATGCACTCCTTTTCCAGTTTTGAACCTGTCAGTCTTTCTTTGCTCTGTTCTGAGGCCTGCCTCTTGGGCCAAGTATAGGTTTCACATGAGCATAATCAGGTCTGGTGTGATCCACGCACTAAAATACTTTTGCACAGTGAATATTACACAGAAAGATACTTCTCTGTTACTCTCTGATTTCAGCCAAGATCCACCTGACATTGGTGATAATGTTCCTAGTGCATCAGCCTCTTCTATAACTGGCTTATATTTCCAGTAGTTCTTTGTTGGCGTGCCATTCTAGTCATTTTTTATGATCTTCAGCAGGATTTTTGCTTGAGTGTGATATTAGTGCTATCATCTGATAATTTCTATTCTCCGTCAGATCACATATTTTTGGAATGAAAATAAATATTGATCATTCCAAGCCAGTTGGCCAGGTTGCTTTCCTCCAGATTTCTGGTGAGAATGTCCAGGCATGCACCTGTTTATTTTAAATACATGTTTATTTAAAATATATAAATTGGTAATCCATCAATTCCTGACACCTGCTCAGCTCAATGACATCTAACAACAAAAATTACTTCCAGCAGGTTCTTTCTAATGCTTTGTTGTGTGGTACTTTGGCCAAATGTGGCTATTTATTTTTAAATATATTAAACATAAGTAGAATTAATATTGTATTTCCTTGTCACAATATCAATTCAAATGCTTAATCAGCAATAAAATGTAGTGGCTACTATACTGGAAGGACAGGAAGAATTTAATGGATGAAAGTGCTCAATAAATGTATTCTGCATGTCAAGGAATAACCTTCTTTAATATTTGTTTATTACAAATGGAAAAGTTATATCTCAATTAAATTCTGAAAGTAGGATCTATATGCAATAGAAATATAAATATTAGTGATAGGACAGTTGATTGTAATTTTTAAATTAACTCATTTGTTTGCTATTATCAAGCATCAAGTGAAACATAATGCAAGAAACATAATATACTAAGGACAAATCCTTTCTTCTGAATTTATGGAAAATTTTACCAATAATAATAATAATAATAATAAAACTTTTAGGTTACAAGAAGGAGAAAATAAATTGAACTAGAAATAGTCATGAGGGGGAAGGTACTTTAACATCTCATGGATGTTTTATGGAACTCAAGAGTGGTAATTATGGTTTTTGCTCTCAGAAGAAACAGAAACCAGGAATTTGGTACCAAGGCTGCTATTAAATGCTTAGTCTTTCTCTCTGGAAATACACCCCTTCTCCCTGTTTTCTTTCATGCACATTCTCTATTCTGTCTATCATACTCAATAAGAGTTCTGTGTTCCACCACACGAATCAAAACAAATCAGCCCACAAAACAAGTACAATTTATTTTCCCCATCTCACTCTCTATGTTTTGTGGCTTTCAAGTCAATTTTGGTTTCTAGCAATTCCAGGAAACAGGGCAGAATTTGCCATAGAGTTTCCAAAACTATCATGGTACTAGGGATATTATAGCTAATGTTAGAGGAATTTTGGCAGAAAGCAGAGAATAGCAGAAGAATATCTATTTGTGCTTCATTGACTATACAAAGGCTTGTGACTATGTGGATCCCAACAAGCTACGGCTGACTGAGAAGAATGTGAATCTCAGAACATTTGATTGTGCTAATGCGAAACCCATACTTGGACCAAGAGGCAGTCATCAGAACAAAGCAAGGAGACACTACATGGTTCAAAATCAAGAAAGGGGTCAGTCAGGGATGAATTTTATCTCAATCTGTAGGCAGAACAGATCATCCAAGATGCTGGGCTGTACGAGGAACGTGGCATCAGGATTGGTGGAAGAGTCATCAACAATCTGCATTGTGCAGATGACACAACCATGCTTGCTGAAACTGAGGGGAACCTGATGCGCTTGCTGCAGAAGGTCAAGGACTACAGCCTCCTATATGGATTAAAACTCAACATCAAGAAAACAAAGATTCTCACCACTGGGCCAATTGGCAGCATCAGTATGGATGGTGAAGAGTTTGAGATAGTTAACAGTTTTAGTTTACTTCATTCCACTGTCAACGCTCTTGGTAACAGCAGCCAGGAAAGGAAATCAAGAGATGAATTGCATTGGGAAAGTCAGCTGTGAGGGACCTCTCAAGAGTACTGAAGAGCAACGACGTCAGGCTGGAGACTAAGGCGCACCTGATCCGGGCTATAGTCTTCACAATTATGTGCTATGCGTCGGAGAGTTGGACAGTGACCAGGGATGAGAGAAGGAGAATTGATGCCTTTGAGTTGTGGTGCTGGAGAAGAGTGTTGAATATACCATGGACTGCTAGGAGAACAAACAGGTTTGCCCTGGAGAGGGTGAAACCGGATGCTCCCTGGAGTCAAGGATTCTAAAGCTTCATCTGATATACTTTGGGCATGTTGCAAGGAGGGACTGGTCCTTGGAGAGGGACATCATGTTTGGGAGAATGGAATGACAGCGCAGGAGAGGAAGACCCTGGATGAGATGGATCTATTCTGTGAGTGGAGAGGTGGGAATGAGTGTGTTTGAGATGGCAAGGTTGGCACAGGATAGAATGGCGTTTAGGGCTCTCATACATAGGGTCGCTATGAGTCCCAACAACAACAACAACAATCCTTACCAAATTAGATTGAGTTTTCGATGTCTTTTCTTCCAATGAGTTTATGGGTAGATTCAAACATCCAATGATTCAGTTAACTATCTTGTAGCTGAGCACTTAAACTTTGCACTATTTGGGATAGACATACAGGTATTACATACCTAAATACATATGCATATTTAAACCACTTGGTGTTGTTAGGGGCCCTCAATTGAATAAAATTCAAAATGACCCTGTGCACAACAGATCTGATCCCTGTTGTCATCCTCTTGGACACCTTAACCCATTGCTGCAGCCTCTATATCAATTCATCTTGTCAAAGGTCTTCTTTTTTGACAAGGATGTATCTTTCCCAGCATGATATTCCTCTAAAAGGATTAGAGTCTCCTAGCTACATGCACAAAATACGCAAGACATAACTTTGTCCTTGAAAAGGTATGGTGAGAGAATTCATCCCTCACACACTCCTTTTATGATTTTGAACCATGCAATATTTCCTTGTTATATTCTAATGACTTCTTCCTGATCCAAATACAGGTTTTACATGTGCATAATTCTGGGATTCCCATTCTTCTCAATGTTAACCATAATTGGTTATGATCCTCAGATTTAAAAGAGGGGATGCTATATAGATGGGTGGGAATATATGAATGGGGCATGGTAATCTATCTATAAAGTGATTGGCTATCTACCATTCTACAAGAGGATTGGCTAGTCTCAACATGCTACAGGTGGATTTGCTAGTCTCACCACTAAACTGAGCCAGCCAGATCTTCTGGCACCATTGAACAGAATAAGCAAAACAATGTAGGACGTTGTTTCTGCTCCAGCTACACCTACAGCAGCAACATCTACAGCTGAACTGGAGACCTGATATGACATGAGACCTTGGGGGTTGAGTGAAAGCCAATATTGGTAGGACTGAGAACTTTCGGGGGAAGTCAGTATGGCACGACTGAGAACTTGGAAACACTGGCCTGAAAGCTCGAGGCTGAGGTGCCTGCATACACATTTTGGGTACTTTCTTGACTGTACTCTGTTAGTAATCTAGATTATAATTGTTTCATTTCCCCAATATGGCTCTATGCAGTGTATGAAATAATCACATTGGATTTTAGAATCAGCAAAGCAGTAATACTGATGTTGAGATGAGTAGAAAGAGGCACAGGAACATGGGAGATATGTCTGACCTCAGGAGGATTGGTTTTGTGCTACTGGTACTGTTGATATGGACAGTTCCCCTTTGTGAAGTTGACAAAGGTCAGATATGGTCACCTTCATACGGCCCTTGTTCTTAGTCACATAGTCTCTTCTAAATCCTGCTAGAACTTCCCTCTCAATGTTCTCTTCTAGCCATTTTTGGATAATCTTCAGTAGTATTTAGCTTATATGTGATGCTAATGGTATTGTCTGATAATTTCCACATTCTTTTGGATGACCTTTCTTCTTGGGAATGAAAAAAAATAGCGATATTTTTTTTCTTCTAGTCAGTTGGCCAAGTATCGATATTTGTCAGGTAGCATATATATATATATATGGAGAGAGAGAGAAAGAGAGAGATACACATATAAGCCTGTATATCATTATTGTCATTGTGTGCCATTGAGTTGAAACCAATGCACAGCTGACACTATAGTGGGTTTTCAGTCAGCAAACTGCACACGAAGACATTTTCCATGCTCCTCCCACTGAGCATCTGGTGGATTTGGATTTAAATTACATGCCTTTGGAATTGCAGCAAACCTTATTACCACTAGGCCACTATCTCTGTCTATAGATAGATAGGCAGACAGATAGAAATAGATGTATGTC
>NW_006399894.1:6168677-6220876 GCF_000299155.1 Elephantulus edwardii
AGAGAGGTCCATAGCATGTCTACCTAGTGACATATAATAGAAAAGAGTAATTTGGGAAAAATTGATTGGCCCTCTCTTAAACATTAGTGATTACTTCCTATGATACTAAATGGAGTGCTCATAGAACAGAGAGGACTAATTTCTTTCAAATAGTTTCCTATAATTGTTTCCAATTCTCTTCATAAAAGTACTCTGACATTGGTATGTATGTTTGTTGTTGTTATGTGCTGTCGAATCACTTGAGACTCATAGAGACCTTATGTACAACAGCCCTGAAACCTGCTTTATCCTAACCAACTTTACTGTCTCTGACACACTTATCCTCATTACTTGTCATTGTATCAATCCATCTAATCTATGGTCTCCCTCCCTCCAACTTTCCAAGCATGATGTCCCTCACCAAAGACTAGTCCCTCCTTATAACACACCTAACGAAGAAGAGGGAAGCCTGAGAATCCTTGACTCCGATAAGCAGCCTGACTTCACCATCTCTAGAACAAACCTATTCTTCTGGAAGTCCATGGTATATTCATCACTCTTGTCCAGCATCACAGCTCAAAGACATCAATTCTATCTTTATTGTCCCTATTTGTTATCCAGCTCTCTGGCACACATTATTGTTAACATTTTATAAATAATGACATTGGTTTCAATTGCCAGCATTTAGTCAAGTATTATGTCTTTTTCACTCAGAATTGTTGATAAAATTCTATCAGTCTAGTAATTGTTCGGAATTTTAGAGTACAATCTTTGTATGTTTGTTCACATAGGAAGGAAAGTTATGAATTTATTATTTATTCATTTAATAATTCCTGTGTTGTGTTATTCTTTTTTCCAAATTTATTTCTTATAAATAATGATTCATAATGTGCTATGTTTTAAAGAGGAAACACTACAGGTACTGGAGCTATTTATTGGTTTTCTCATAGTCTGTTTCTTGCACTACACAATACATAAATTGAATGCAGAGGCTGTGAGATAACTATCTCTGCACTCTCAGTTTTTAACAGTGAAGCTAAATGTCTTCTCACAAAATTTTAAGTTTATGACTGATTATCTTACTGATTATTTTAAGTTGCATGTGTTTTCTCTAGTAAAAAAGTATAGTAACAAAATATGAAAGTATTATTATTTTAAAACCTAGTAAACATATTTTTGAGCTTTATTTTCCAATGTATACTTAAAGATTTTCATTTCATTATAATAGCCAAACTATTAATTGTACTAAAAATACAGAAAATTTGCAGTCTTTAATCTGAAGCTCTTGAAGCTGTATACCTGTTCAATAAACATGTATGGTTTGATCAATACTGTCAATGCATTGCAGGAATGGATATTAAAAGTAAAAATCTAAATTACTCACCATACTCAGCCATACAGAAGGCTAATATTTCAATACTTAGATTGTTTTTATTTAGAAACACATAATCATTTACTTAAATGAATTTTATCATTATTATACTTTTTGTAAACTTTTGTCATAGCAATAGGAGCCTGTTTCTTATAAATAATAGTTATTGACTTTATATTGTTAATATGGACACATTAGAAAGAAAATAAAATTGCATTTTGATAGAAAAAGAAAGTAATTACTAAAAGGCTGACATTATTTGATAGATTATAATACATAATTATGCAGGAGCACTTGTAGCTTAGTGGCGAGAAGCTGCATGGCAATCCTGAAGGCATAAAGTTCTAATCCACCAGCTGTCCTTAAGGTTTGATTTGGTTTTGTTTTTAAAATTTTAGTTAATTTGTACTATAATTATCCTTACATAACCAAATATGTCACGCAGCATATTTTTGTTCAAAATATATCAATGCAGTGCAATGTTTCACAAATGCATACTTGTTAGTGTTGTGTAATAATCCATTAGATTAATATACCACAAAGTTTTTAGTCATTGTCTACTGATGAACATTGTACTTGTTTTAAGCTCTTTTCTATTGCAAATAATGCTGCAATAAACATGGATGTGTGTTAGTTTGTATTACAGCTCTTATTTCAGGGGAATTTATACCTACTAGTGAGGTTATTAGATCAAATGTTGTTACTATTCTTGATTTTTTTAAGAGATATCAAACTGTTTTCCTTAGTGGTACAACATTTTACATTCCACTATCAGTATATGAGAGTTCCAGTATCTCTGTACATCCTCACCAGTATTTGTTTTTTATTATGTTATTCAATAATAAAAGAGAATGTTGTTATCTTCTGTGTGTGCCCTTACAATTGGTGGGTGTGTGTATGGAATATATAGAAACTTTGGGGCAAACTTAAAGCTGAGTAATTGGAAGAAGAGTAGAAGCTATCAGGGGTGGGGAGTGGATAAGGAAAGGAAAAGGAAAAAAGTTCCAGAAATTTAAGTTTGAGAATTCTGAGGAAAAATCTAATAGTATCTAGTGGGAAAGTTTTACTACGTTTTGCCACGTGGATTCAATAGCTAACTACATTTCATGGTTTGTCTCCTAAATTCCTGATTCATGGGGAGAGTATAAGCCACATAAGCAGCCAAGTGATCTTAGATTATTTTTTAATGGGTGCGCGCGCACACACACACACACACACACACACACACACACGAGCAAGACAATGACTAAGGATATTAAAAGAAATTGTTAATGCCTTTGAGTTGTGGTGCCGGAATATTGAATATATCTACCATGGACTGGCAAGAGAAATAATAAATAATAGGACTGTCCTGGAGAGACATTGCTCCTTCAATGCAAGGATTTTGAAGCTCCATCTCACATGCTTTTTGAATGTTGCCCAAAGGGACTAGTCCTTGGAAAAGGGTATCACGCTTCTTGTAAAGGTAGAGGACAGCACAGGAAAGGAAGACCCTGGATGAGATGGATTGATACAATAACTGGGGTAGTTATGGTAGGTGTGTCAGTGACTGTGAGGTTGACTTAGGATAGAGTAGGGTTCAGAGCCATCATACACAGGGTCGTTATGAGTCACAGGAAACTTGATGGCACATACCAACAACAACCCTGTATAAACTATTGTATGAATATTTTGAAATTATTTTTTGTAAAACTTAGAGTATCTCAAATATTTATGTTATTGGAGAGATGTATATTAGAATTATTGTAACAAGATAATAAGCTGAGAAAGATATTTAAGCCTATATAGGAACTTGATTCGTGATGGGAAAGAGATTACTTATCAAATTAGCATTTATGTTACTCAGCACCCAGATGTGCAATGAATGCATGTGATGATGTTTATGTAAGAATGGAAGATGGTAACCATGCAGGGAATATAATCTTATAGATGATAAAACTAAGATCTGAAAAGAAGAATAGAAATGAAGACAGGATATAATGAAACTTATAACTTCTCTCTCAGTAAATAATCTTACCTAAAATAACTTTTTCCCCAAAAAATGTATTTTTATTTGCAGCACATGCTTTAGGGAAATGGGCAATCTGCTTCCATATAGATTTTAGCCTCATAAACCCTGTGGCTTGGTTCTGTTCAATACTAATGGTTTGCTTCGGCTGGAATATTGGAATTGACAAAGGCAGTGTGTTAGGGTTTTTGGTTTGGGGGTTTTTGCCTCTCAGGGAGAATCTACTTGTAGCACTATGTAAGTGAAGCAAGGAGAGGGAGGGAGGAAAGGAGGGGGAGGGAGAGAGAGAGGGAGCGAGAGAGAGGGAGAGAGAACTGTAGTGATGTGAATAGCACAATTATTGCTAAAAAAATCACAACTAAACAAAAAGAAAATTTCACATTTCACATGCCAATTCCTTTGAACCCTCTCTATTTATTTTATATGTTCCAGAATTAGTACTCTGCTTTTGACACATAACTATTCCAAATTCTCATTGTATTCCAAATCTTAGCAAACAGTATTTTTAAAAGAATTATTCTTTTTTTTTTTTTAAAAGAATTATTCTTGTTAAATCATCTAATCCATACACACAAAATCAATGTTTTAATGTTCCATTAACTATGTGATCATTCAGGCAAAATAAGTTCCTTGTCATATCTGTCAGGTCATTGCCACCTTTTCACTAAGCAAAGCAGCCTGCAAAGAACTAGCATAAATTTCCAGAACTGGATGGTACTAGGAAAAAACAAAACAAAACAAAGCTTGCTTTTCAGTTTATGACATTTAAATAGACAATGTATAACACACATACTCATTATGCAAATAAATTGTCCACTTAAAGTACTAATCTACACGTCACCCTTTCAACTCCAACAATTCGCGGGGGGGGGAAATTAAAAAGTATCCAGCGGATTTCAAATGACTTTATTAAGTTCTATTTTCACCCCAAAACTGATTCAGGGGTGAAGTAGACAAGTAATACAAATTTAAGATCTATTCACCTCTTTATCAAACAGGAAAAAACCCACACTGAAAGATTTACATGCTATATGTTAAATAAGATTGTAAGTTAAGAAAGTTAACAAGACTTAAAAAGGAAATAAAGAAAGAAAATATTAGTAAAACCAAAGTATGTTGATTTCTGAATATATTAATTTCTATTTGTATTGTTCCTTTGCTGTAAAATGAAGCAAATGGAATATTCTAATGCTGACAAAAATTAAGGAACTGAAGTTGGTAAAAATATATAATCCCTCAGCTCTATAAATACACTATTTTATTTGAAAAGCACTCAATGTGATAAAGAACAAGAAACAAAAGTAATTAACAAGGGTTTTTTTTGGTTTTTTTTTTTCTTTCAAAGACTTATCCTGGATCATCTCCCTTCTGTCAATAACAGTAAAAATAACAACAATATTTATTATTACCTAAAGCTAATGTGCAATGAGTTCAAATATGTTAAGATGACACAGGATTGAACCAGGTTCAAATTTCTTGCTCACAGAGTTGCCCTCAACTTGACAACACCAAAACAAAAACATTTATATTGACTCCCAATTGTTCTAAAAATTGCCCCATACTGATATCAACTGTAGGTTTGGATATATTTGGAAATTTATCTCCAGAGATGTTTTGAGCAACCATTGAAATAAATTAAAGATCTTTTTTATTATTCTGTATCAACTTCAATTAGTTTAAGCTAAAATATTTATGTAACAGAAATACTTAGAACTATGTAGGATTCAGAAAGGTGGACAATGACTAGGGAGGATAGAAGGAACATTGATGCCTTTGAGCTGTGGTGTTGGAGAAGAGTATTGAATATACCATGGACTGCTAGGAGAACAAATACGTTCGTCCTGGCGAGGGTGAAGCCAGGCTGCTCCTTGCAAGCAAGGATTCTGAAGCTTCATCTAACACACTTTGGAGGTGGGATCAGAGATGGAAATGGAGAGGGGCATCATGCTTGGGGAGGTGGAGGGACAGTTCAGGAGAGGAGACCCTCGATGAGGTGAATTAATTCAGTCTCTGGGGTAATGGAAGTATCTGTGTCAAAGACAGTGAGATTGTCACGGGATAGAGCATGGTTTAGGGCTGTTGTACATAGGGTTACTATGAGTCACGGGCAACTCGATGGCACATAACAACAACAACAATAAGCTTTATTGTATTAAGAATCTAGGAGATCTATTTTCTCTCTCAGATTGTGCAATGAGTGAATGAAACCCAAACCTTTCTGTGAACTTTAGCTAAAATTACAATTAAAAAATAAAACCAACAAACTAAACATTCTTTACTTTTGTCTGTCTGTTTACTCAGCTATTTTATAAACTCTTATTTTAGTGGTGACAAAATGGCCATAGTATATTGGTTTAAGGATTAAAGGATATCTGAGCCAATCTATGATATTTTAAATAGCCTCACATGCACTGTAAAAACTGGAAAAAATAATAAGAGAAGTCAAAGAAAACTTTATATATTTGAATTATGATGCTGATGAAGAATATTGAATATCTATTAGAATGCTAGAATAAATTCATCTGTCTGGAAGGATGTACATACAGCCAGAATGCAGAAAACAAAGATGATGATATTTTATTTTGCATAAAGGTAAAAGGTGTGTTATCAGGAAGAATCACTTCCTCCAGAAGGACATTATGCTTATACATAGGGTCTGTGATAAAGTGATTGATGGCAATGAAATGGATTGGCACAGAGGTTGAAATTTTGGACTCGACAATTGTAATAATTATCAGTATGGCACAGACTTAGGCAGAGTTTTATCTCTTGTACACAGATTACTGTAAGTTGGAACTGACTCAATAGCTTATAATAATGACAACAGCAAATATATGCATCTTCAGGTTCATAGGGTATTTAGTGTGGAAACTTTGTTAATCACAGTGAAGAGTATTCTAATTTATAACTCTTGGCCATCTTGTTAATGAAGGAACGATCACACTGTCTAGGTTTGTGCAATAATCTCATAAGCCAGTCTGGATCACTTGTTGCACTACAGCTGAGATAATACAAATAAATTAGTTATAGACATCCTATGTTGTTGTTGTTAAGTGCCATCAAGTCGCAGGAGACTCATAGCGACCCTATGAAGGAGAGTCCTGAACGCTTAGGTGCCTTTCATCCTCTCTCCAGGTTTATAGGGTTTCCAGAGGCAAGCTATTATGGAAGTGGATGCCACTCTTCCTTCAAAATAGACATCCTATATTTATGGAATAAAATGTAGTGCAGGGTCTTGATAATAAGGATTAATGTACCGAATATGTAAAATACAACAGATATTGAGAACCCTCAAATAAATTTCTTTAAAATATAATAGTCATTGATATCACTTAACCCTAATATAATAAAATGTTATGAAACAGATTTACCAACCTTAAATTATATCTCTTTTGTCTTATGTTACACTATTTCTATCATTTCTTTCCTTCTTTCATATCAGTATTGTTTGATTTCAATAGTAAAGAAATATCAAATTATAATAATTTTTTATAATTTCTTATTTAATTACTTGATCCTTTCATTTATTAACAGGCTCGACTGACAACAAGTGAATAATTAACCATGTAAATATTTCACTACAATAATTTGAATGTGCTGTAAAAACAACGAGTTAAACAGTTCTACTCACAGGTTATTGTGGTTTTCATGTAGCATCAAGTCTAAATTCATTTATAGCTGACCTTCCAGTGGATTTTCTGAGGCAGTAAATGATACAGGATGGAATTCTCCTTTATCCTATGGAGCAGCTGGTGGATTCAAACCTCCTTCCTCTAGTTTGGCAGCACAATTCCTCTCTACTCTTAGGTATACACTTAAAATAATTGAAAGTAGAACTACAAATAGGAATTTGTATATCAGTGTCTATTGGATAACTATTTTAAATAGGGGAAAAGTCACAAATAGCCAAGAATATTTATCAATACATGACCAAAGAGTAAAAATAAAATGTAGTTTCATATAACATGGAATATCACTCAGTCATAAAGATGAAAGAATCCCTGACACATGGTGAAACATGGTTAAACCCTAAAAAAATTATATTTAGTAAAATAAATGAGTCATGAGGACAAATACTGTTTGATCTACAAATATAAAATAACTAGTACAGGCAAGTGGATGAGGACAAACCATCACCTATCTGTTCATTATACAGTGGTGGCTTACATCTTGTTATGATACTGGAAGTTATAATATCATTATTTTAAATACATGAATATTACATTATGGTAGATAGATTTTAGAAGAACTTCCAGACTAAGTACAGCAAGGAAGTAACAAGTGGAGATATAATGCCCAAATTAGCCAGCCACATGTGTCACTGTAGAATATTTTCTGATACACTGCTTGCAGAATCTGCTAAGTCGTAAGATACTCATTGGCCACAATAAAGATCCAAGTATTCCAACAATTTTGACACTGACTTTATGACCAAACAACATTTTGGGTTTTGTGCATCATGTCAGTTTGAGTTGGATCTGCCTCCAGGGCAACTCACAACAACAAGAAACACATCAAGGTTAATATTTGTTAATAGTTACTGAGAACTAGCAGAAGGGAGAAGACACTGAACTTTTTGTTAATGGTGAGGAAAACTTTGAAAACAGAAAATGGTGATGGTTAAATAAACCAATAAACATAACTGATGTCATTGAATACAACATACAAATATTGAAATGGTAAATGTTTCATTGCATACATATGCACCATGTATTTTTTTAAAGCAATGGAATTTAAAAAAATACAAAAACATGTTCTGTGCAGAGGAAATAAAAGAAAACTAAAGGAAAATCTGTATAAAATCTTAGTAATGACAAATATTTAAAAAAATGACCCCATGAAAATTTTATCTTGTTATCACAAGGTCAACACAACAGTTACAGGTTAGTGTTTTTCTATTTAATTATATCATCCTATTACTGTTATTGTTGTTGTCATGTGCCCTGCAGTCCACTGTGACTCAGGATAAACTGACTAAAGGTCAAAAGGTTGAGAGTGGCAAGAATGGAAGACATCTCATGACATGCTCTACATCTGTGAAATTAGACAGTTAGAAAAGTAGAGTATCAAAATGATAAGTATGAAATGTTAAGCAGATAATAAATAAACTAAATCCTCAAGAGAAGCTTACTAGTTCATGATGCAGTTCATTAGGAAAGAGAAATGGGATGAGATTCAAATATATCTTTACCATAAGAGGGAAAAATTATTGACACGTATGAAGGTACATTGGAAGGTTTGTCAGTGGAGCAAATAATTTTCAAGTCTCAAAGAAAGTCTACCACCAAGCACATCTTTAGAATGATTTTACAAAGTCAGTATTTTAAGCAAGGCTTGCTAAACATAATATTTTGTAGTATATATAAACCCAAGGGTGCTAAGTGTCCTGTGATATCTAAAACCTACAATTCACTGATCAGTTTGCCATACTGAAGTGGTTTGTATGTTGCTGCTGGGAGCTACTTTATCGGTATTTAAACTACCAGCAGAATCAGCCAAGCTTCTAGACTAAAATAAACTAAGACGTAGGGCTTTCCATACTTCTATGAAAAGATAGGTCACTGAAAACATGATTAATTCCAGTTTATTGTCTAAAGAAGATGCTATCAGGTTAGAAAGGACTCAAAAGAAACTGTGAAGAAATGGACTGTCAAAGTAGATTTCATCTTCATATTTGGACTGAATAAAGCTTTCGGTCAATAATTGGCCATCATTTGCTGTGCGGTATGACTCAAAATAAGGTGAAACATCTACAAAATCCATTAATATTCAGAATACAGAATGTACTAAGTATGGACTCAAAGAAATTGAAAATTTGAGGTTTTCAAAATGAAATGGAACACATAAAGATCAATAACTTAGTCATTAGTTAGCTGAAATGACTTGATATTAATAATTTTGAACCAGAAAATAATATAATAAATTATGTTAAAAATTACAAATTGACATGGCAGGATATTGCATTCATTCTCAGAAAAGAAAATGCTGAAGTAAAACAGTGTCAGTTACAGGATAATATTACATGTACATTGAAGAAAGACCTGGTAACACAACCATTATTCAAATTTAGTTAAGATTTGTCAAAATCAAAGATGATGAAACAGAGAATTCCTCCAAGTGTGTACAGTTTGAAATTTATCACACTTCCAACTAAAATATCCTAATAATTATTATTGACATATGAAAGTTGTTATTTAAAAAAAGTAGATGCACAGATGATAGAAAGTAAGTCAGAGCCTGTATGAGAGAATTTTGTATGAACAATGATTTACTCGTTGTGATTACTTTTTTTGTAATTATTTTTTAAAACAAACACAAATGGTGTATATATATGCAGGCTTTGCCAAATACGATACACAAGATTTAAATAGAGTACATATGTGGAAAGATATGATGGTGGAGTAACAGACCATTAGTTATGAATGCACAGGCTTAAGCTGAAGAAATTAAAACAAGTATATGAAAGCCAAAATATATTATAACCCACCTGAATTGGGAATGAATCAAAAGAATAACCTTTATAGAACATTAATGGCCAAAGGGAAATTGAATTGCAGAATGGCAACAAGGATATTATATATGAAGAGATAGAAAAGTAATTAAGGAAGAAGAAAGAAAGAACAACATAGATGTCAAAAATGACTCTAAACTTGCTATAGAGTACAGGAAAGCTGAACAAAAGATTTCAAAAGGAGCTCCATTGGCCTAGTGGTAAGAAACTGCTGCAATACTGAAGGCACATCTGCACCATGGAGAAGGATGGGAAATCTCCTCCTGTGCAATTAACTGCCTCTGAAAACCTACTGAAGGGTCGTCTATGGGTCAGTTCCAACTCCATGGTACACAAAAACAAAAGCTAAAGGGTCTGGTAAAGTATTATGATGCAATGTATAAAGATGTGAATGTTGTTGTTGATTGCTGTCAAGTCGAGCATGACTCATAGCAACCCTATAAACAAAAAGCCTGAAGCTTTTCTATAACTATCGTCATTTATCAAAGTTCATAGAGTTTCCAGAGACAAAAGATGTGAATAAAAGAAAGGAAGAACACAGCATTTCTCAAGCTGTAAGAATTGAAGAAAACATTCCATTTTTTTTTTTTTGGTTATAATATCAGAAGAATAGTAAAGGCTTTTTTGTAGGCAAAATATAGAATGTTGAAGCATGGACCGTCAAAAGAGGACACAATGTATACCCAAAGTTTCTCTGTAAAAAAGAATTCATTAATAATGCTCAACGTTTAAGAGTCAGCGCATGATCAAGAAACAGTGGTTTTTATACAGCATTTGTCCTTATAGGACTGAGTTAGATCACTCAGTATAGTGCTCTCCATTTCCTCCTAAGTTAGGTAGTAATTTACAAAATCATTGCTCCTGTGTGCTGCTTAGCATTCAATTGAATGAATGTACCATAATTTCTTAATCCATTCACTTGTGGTTTGACATCTGGGCTATTTCCATGTTCTTGCAATGGTGAATTACGCTGCTGTGAATATTTGTGTACAAGTGTCTTTGCCTCAGTTCTCATTTTCTTGGGTTATAGTCCAAGCAGGAGAATAGATGGGTCATATGGAATTTCTATATTCAGCTTTTTGAGGAAGCGCCAAACTGCCTTCCAGAGTGGTTATACTATTTTACTATTCCACCAACAATGTAAAAGTTCCTATCTCTCCACATCTTCTCCAACATTTATTACTTGCTGTTCTGTTAAACTCTGCCACTGTTACTGGAATGAGATGGTATCTTGTGTAGTTTTGATTTTCATCTCTCTTATTGCCATGGATTTGGAGGATTTCTTAATGTGTCTGTTGGCCATGCAAATATCTTCCTCTGTGATTTTTTTTCCTCATGTGTTTTGCCCATTTATATTTGTGTTATCAGTCTTTTTCTTGTGGAAACCCAGGAATATTTTGGAAACTTGAACTATGAGATTCTTGTCTGAGATGGTATTGCCAAATATTTGTTCCCATTTGGTAGGTTTTCTTTTCACTGTTGGAAAAAGTTTTTTATGTCCACAAGGATTTAATCTTCAGAAGGCCTCATTCATCAATTTTATGCTCTTCCAATTGTGCATTTCTGGCTATATTTGGCAGTCTCTTTATACCATAGACTAGGCCTTCTAGGCTGTATCCCAGTTTGTCTCTTATGAACATTATGGTATTAGGCATTTCTTTCAGGTCTCTTATCCATTTTGTTTATGGTATGAGATGTAGATTCTGTTTCAGTTTTGTTCAGGTAGCAGTCCAGTTTCGCCAGCATCATTTGTTGAAGAAGTTGTCCCCATTTGTCAGGTTTTATTTCCTTGTCGAATATCAATTGACCATAGATATCTGGGTCTTCTGGGTTTTCATTCTATTCCACTGGTCTATGTGCCTGTCACTGTAGCAGTACCATGCTATTTTGTTTACTACTGCTGTGTAGTGGGTTTTGAGGTCAGAGAATACTATATCTCCCACTTCATTTTTGTTTCTCAAAAGTGTTTTCCTTATTTGGAGTCTTTTGCCTATCCAAATAAACTTGACAATTTCCTTTTGAACGCTATGAAAAACAAATTTCGTCTCTGGATTGGTATTGTGTTGAACATGTAGATTGCTAGATTGCTTTTCATAGGATGAGGATCCAAGAGGTGGGGTCGGAAGCAGAAGGGTGATGACGGGCAGGGGGACTGGTTTAATCATAAGGTCTCACAATTTGATGGGGTATTGAAGTAGGAAATGGGAAAGATCAAAGAGAATGTATTCAGACTCTTTAAGTAAGCCAGTATAAAATTTAAAAAAACATAATGAATGAGAATAATTGTATGAAACACAATGTAAGTGAAGATAGTGTGAAAACAGTGTATACAAATTTTGTAAGCAAACCAGTATAAAATGGAAATTTATTTAATGAAGGGGGAGGAACAGACCAAAAAACAGTGGTAAATCAGGAAGAAATCCAAATTCCTCTGAAAGCATTGACCAAAAGCAAAGCTTCAGGAAATAACAGAATATAAACTGAAATGTTTTTTAAAAAGTGGATGTAGTTCTAAGTATACTCATTCTTATATGCCAAGAAATTTAGAATTCAATTACCTCATAAACTGACTTAAGAGCTGAGGGGACTTAGTGGTAAGAAATTCTGTCATTAACAAAACTCTACACAGTTTAAATGCATCAGTTGTTATGCAGGAGAAAGAAAGAAGCTACTTTTGAAAGATACTGACTTGGAAAACCCACTGGAGGATCAGTTATGGGTCAGTTCTGACTCCATTTTACTCAACAACATCAACAGTCAATTGACTAAAAGAAAGATAATCCAATACAATGTTGAAAATTATTAAATGACATCATTAATATCACACACAATAAAATATTATTGATATTTTTTAATGGCTGAAACAGTACATTTATAAGGAACTGCCAGGAAATATTGGATCCAGATGTGGAAATAGAACAAGGAATACCATTGCTGATGTCAGATGGAACTTGACTAAAAGCAAAATCTGTATTTATCTATGCTTTATTGACTTCATAAGAAAAAATTCCACAGTGTAAGTCATTGAATATTACAGATAAAGTTTCAAAGAATGAGAATTCTAGAAAAGTTAAATGTACTTATGCAGAACCTGTGCAGTGTCCTAGAAGTAGTCTTTGGAACAGAATAAGGAGATAATGCATAGTTTAAAATTAGGAATGATTTCTGCCTGTATTTTATCCTTTCATCATACTTATTACGTTTATATGCTAATTAAATAATCCAAAAAACTGGAATACTTCAAGAAAAATAGCAATTAAGATTGAAGACAGACGTGTTGACACACTACGGTAAGAAGGTAACACAACTTTGCTTATGGAAAATGAGGACTAGCAGCATTTACTGAGAAAGTTTAAAGACCATACCCTTCAGTGTAAATTATATTTCAACCCAAAGAAAAGCAAACATTTTCACAACTGTATCAATAAGCAATATCTTAATAAATAGAGAATTGGTTGCAATTGCCAAGAATTTAACTTTACCTGGATCCACAATCAAGGCCCATTAAAGGAGCAGTTAAGAAATTTTGCCACATCCTGTAATAGGCAAATCTGCTGCCAATTATCTCTTTCTAGTGATAAAGATCAGAATGTCACCGTGATGACTAAAATGTGCCTAAAATGTAAATAATCAATTAATATATGTTAGAAACTAAATAAGAAAAAACCAATGAATAATTAATACCTTTAAACTATGGTTTTGATGAAGAATATTGGATGCATTATTAACTAATATAAAAAAATCACTCTTGAAGAAACTACAGTCAGAATATTTCTTAAAAGGATGATAATTCATCTTGAATACTTTGTCATATTCTCTGAAGGGACCAGTCCTGAGAAGACATAATATTTCTAAATTAAAGGACCAGAGAAGAAGAATATCCTGAAGGGGATCATTGACACCGTGGTTGCAACACTAAGCACACCAAAGATTACGAGTTTGGCTCAAGGTTGGTGATTTGTTCTATTTCACAGAGTTCAACTGGAATTGACTCTAGGACACCTATCAGCAATAGTCATTCAGGTACTGACAATCGAAGACCATTAATATCCCAACCAGTGAAAAACGCATTTTATGTATCAAAGAATCTTGTAATATCCCAATATTTTCTCTATATCTTTAGTGATAACTACATTATTTATATGGAAAACATCTCAACATTAAGAAAACAGAAATCCTAACACGTGGATCAATAAGAAACATCATGATAGATGGAGAGAAAATTGAAGTCAAGGATTTAATTTTTCTTCAGTCCATGGCACCAACAGTCAAGAAATCAAAAGGTGTGCTGAGTTAGGAAAATTTACTGTGAAGAGTCCCTTGAAATGGCTAGCAAGCAAGGATACCTGTTTAAAGAACAAGATATGCCTGCCTTAAACCATGATATTCCCACTTGCTTCCTATGCATCTGAAAATCAGACAATGAATAAGGCCAGTAGAGAAATCATCAATGCCTTTGAAAAGTGGTGTTGATGAAAAGTATTGGATATACAATGGTCTGCTGAATGAATAAACAAATTTGTCTTTCAGGAGTACAACCAACGTGCTTTAAAAAGATAAAGATGTTTAAACTTCATCTAATGTGCTGTGGGCATGTTGTCAGGAGGGGCTATGCTTTGGGAAAGGGCATCATGCTGGAAAAGGTGTAAGGTCAGAGAAAAAGGGGAAGATCCTCAACAAAATTGAAACAGTGACTGTAACAATGACTGAGAATATCATTGATTGTGGAGATGGCACGGTTCGGAAAAGTTAAGACCTGTCGTTCATAGGGTTGCTATGCCATAGTTGACTTGATTGTATATTACTTAAATGGAGTTCCAGTTAAATGTGCCTTGTTAATGAAATTTCAAATAAAACAAGGCTTAACTGGAATAAAGTCAGAAATGTAATGTTTTCAAAATAATTCTTTTTTTATTGTATCAATATTTAAATACAACCTTTTCATAGCAAGTGATGGATAAAATAATTTCTTTTCCACTGAAAACAGTCATTCTGACACAAATAATCTTTCTATATTGACTTTTCATGTCATTAAAATAGTAAAATATCTTGTTTGTAAGACAACATTCTAACAAGAGTTGTTCTCTCAGAGAACTGCAAAATCTATTTATGAAACTAAAGTCTATTTAGCTCCTATACTAGTAAAAATAGGGGAAAGCAGTAAGTAATCATATAAATAAGATAATGTCAGGAGCATTGCAACAACTCAAATCTGTGCATTGAGGTCAGATACCATTCACACTGACCCTTTATAGGGTTTCTAAGCAGTAAATCACAATAAGCTCATCTTTTTTTCATGCATAGCCTTTGCTGGATTTGAATTATTGCAGACACGTGGCCCTTGTATTAGCACTATGACTCAGGACTAGACCACTTAATCTCTCAATTTATAATGTTTTGTTCTTGTTATTGTTGTGTACCTTAGACTCCAATCAGACTGGCACATTAGGAGATTTTCCCTCCTTTTCCTGGGAAGCATCTGGTGGATCAAATTGCATATTTCAGCAAACTGAAATTTCAGCTGGCCTGGACCTACTCACCAGTTTGTGCTAAGAAATCTGGAGGACAACTATCTGACTAACACATTAGAAGAAATCTATATTTATTATCATTCAAAGAGATATGACTAGACAGAGTGGAAATTATCAAACAACATGACTAATATTACTGCAAGAAAAATCCTTCTGAAGATTATCACAAAACAACTAGAACATTGAGGGAACAACCAGAAATATAAGCTGTGTTTAGAAAAGGCCTTGGCTTTAGAGACATTCTTGTCAATGTCAGATGGATCTTGGCTGAAAGTAAAGGGTGCCAAATGAAAGTATTTCTGTGTTTCACTGACTATTCAAATGAATTTTACTGTGTGGATCACAATAACTCATGGGAAATCTTGCTAAGAATGGGAATCCCAGAACCCTTGATTGTGCTTATGTGAAGCCTATACTTGGACTGGGAAGCAGTCTTTAGAATGGAGCAAAGAAACACTGTGTGGTTCAAAATAAAAAAATAAAAAAAAGGAGTGTGTCTGGGATGTATCCTGTCTCCACACCTTTTCAATCTATATGCTGAATATTCATTTTGGTGACTGGACTTTATGAGGAGAAATGTGGCATCAAGATTGCAGGAAGACTCATCAACAACCTATATTAGGCAAATAACACAACTTTGCTTGCCAAAACTGTGGAGACCCTGAGACATTTGATGAAAAAGGTCAAAAGTCTTCAATATAGATTAAAGTTCAACATCAAGAAGACAAATATTCTTACCCTTGGGTTAATTAGCAGCACCATGATAGTTGGAGGAGAGATTGAGATTGTTAACAATTTCAGTTTGCTTGGTTCCACAATCAACACTCTTGGCACCAGCAGTCAGGAAGTCAAAAGACAAATTGCACTGTAGAACTCTATTGTCAGGGACCTCACCAAAATGCTGAAGAAAAAACAACGTCAGTCTAGAGACTAAGGTGCATCTGGTCAAGAAATGGTATTTCCAATTACTTGTTATGCATTAGTTAGCTGGACAAGTACTAAGGATTATAGGAAAAGAATCAGTATCTTTGAGTTATCATGCTAGAGAAGAGTGTTGTACATATTATGGACTGCCAAAAGAACAAACAGGTCTCTCTTGGAGTGGTTAAACCAAGTTTCTCCTTGGAGGCAAGGATTTTGAAGCTCTTTCTCACATAATTTGGGCATCTGGACAAGAGGGACTAGTCCTTGGAGAAGGTGACCATGCTTGTAAATGGTGGAGGGACAGAATAGGAGAATAAACCTGAGATGAAATGATTTGACAAAGTACCTGGAGTAATGGGGGTAAGTGTGTTGGAGTTAGTGAGACTAGCTTAGGATGGGCAGAGTTCAGAGCATTTTCTTTATAAAATTTTTATTTTTATGTGTACCATCAAATCGGATCTGACTGGTACAGGAGGAGATTGTCTCTCCTTCTCCAGTAGAGCGTCTTTTTGGATTCAAACCATGCATCTCTGGGATTGCAAATTCAGAACATTTGTACATAGGGTCACTATTAGTTACAGGAAACTCGAGGGTTCATTATTACAACAACAACAACATATGAAGAAAAAGAATTTTATTAAGAATTGCAACATGAACATGGCTAAATGTAACAGAAACTTCTTTTACTATATCAAAATTAAATAATTCAGCATCCATGAAGTTGGTAAACCTACTAATATGGCAAAGCTCTATGTTGTCAGGTAGATTCTAACTTCTCTGAGACTGTGATCAAGCTACATTACTCCTAGAACCTAGTCAATCACCTGGAAAAAAATAGAAATCTATATTTATTTAACAAATAAGTAAGTAACATATACGTAAAATGTTAAGACAGTTAAATGGAGGAAAACACCTTTCATTTAAAAAAATCACTTCAGATCTTTCTATAAGTTAATTTTAAAATCCAGAAGTTATTCATTGCTTTTCTTTGTATATTTGCTGTAACGTTAAATGTAAGAATTTAATGTACAGAATTATAAGGCTCCTGTCTATTTAATTTTTCATTTTCCCTCTTTCCCACTAAAAAAAATATACAGTTCTTTTGGTCCTGAATTCTCAGACACAGGTGGCATTCCTGCTGACATACCAGTAGTGGCAACAGTCCATTATTCATTAGAAAATTGTATCACACATACGTTAGAACTACTTAGAGGCTGAAATACTGAGGGGACAGAAAAATTAGAGAGGAAAAGCAAAATAGGAGAGACAATGTGGATTCATCCCCACATTACAAACCACCAAGGAACCCAGAAGCAGCTAAGCAAGAGCTTAATGGAGCGCAGTTCACTTTTACAATTAAAACAACTGTTTTCAAACGAGCCTTAGCAAAATGAGTAGGCACAGTAAATAGAGAATATAAAATTGGATTAGGAATGAAGGCATTGCAGAAATAAATGTTCTGTTCTAAGTAACAGTCGCTTAACATTTTTAGTTAATATTTACATATATTGTTGCTCTTACTGAGTTCTGCCATGGTGGAAGCAGACTCATAGCTGACCCTCCAGTTAGGTTTTCAGAGGCAGGAATTTACACGAGAGGAAATTACTCATCTTTCTCCCACAGAGCAGTTGGTAGATATGAACAATATATTTTTAATAACTTTATAAAGTATTCATTGGCAGAGTTAAACACAAAAACATTTATATATAATATCAGAAATTCAATCCAATCTTTTGGAAGCAGGAGTGGCATCCACTTGTAAACAACCTGCCTCCAGAAACTCTATGAAACATGATAAATGTCGATAGTTGTAGAGGGGCTTCAGGCCTTTTGATCATAGGGTCACTATGAGTCATGCTCCACTCCAATGTAATGAACAACAATCCAGTCTTATTGTTAGAATATAAACAGAACTATTTTTCAGATATTTTAAGAATATACAATTCTAAAGTCAGTATTAATTTCTGTCTCAATGTTTTAATTATTTTTGGGTTATGGTGGCAATGCTCCCACATGTAAAAGAAACAGGAGCCTAAGTGTCAGAAGAAGAAAATGAACAGAGTAAAGACAACAGTAGAAACCTGTGCATCTTGTTTGAAAAATATTACCTGATTTTGATGTTATTTTACGTTTTTTCAATATCCCATGCATTTGATGAATATCTGATAGTTCAATAGCTTGCATTTTCAATAAAAAAGTCAACTCAGTTATCCTTTACCACTTCTTCCATCAGTGTCTCTAATTCATGTTGATATGTGTTCCTTTGAATTGTTGCAACTACACCTTTCTTTCTTTCTTTTTTTTTTGCATATCCATTTCTTTTTCTTCCCTTTAGGTACCTTTCTCTCACAACAGTCATTGGAATTCTTTTAAAACACAAGACAATCTCAAAGGCATCTCTCTGATGGTTTGAATCCACCAATGACTGTGAGGGAGAAAGATGGACAATCTTCTCCTATGCAATTTGTGGCCTCTGGAAGCACACTGAGCATCAGCCATGAGTCAGTCTTGAAATGATGGTAATGAGTTGAAAGTTGAGTTTATTTTGGTTGGATAAAATCACCAGCAACTTCTCATCATAACGTGTGTATGTTCTGCTTTTCAATGATTTGAAATAAATAAAAATTTGTAATGAATCAAAATCAATATTAAAAAATATTTTTCATAAATAATTTTCGAGATAGTTGCTGGTATGGTGCTCCATCACACCAAATCTTTTAATGTATTTTCCATAAGAAAAAAAATGAGGTGAGAGATTCATACACACCACAATGATGTTGCTGTTGTTATGTACCATCAGGCTGGAACAGGTTCATAGCTGACCCTTCAACCAGATTTCAGAGGCAGTAATTTACACAGTAGGGCACTGCCTATCTTCCTCCAGAGTAGCAGCTGGTGGATTCGATCTTTGGCTAGTCAGCGCAACTCCTTAGCACTAATCAATTACCAAAATTTAACAGTACTGTTATTACTATTTAATCCTCAGGACCCATTCCAGTTTCTCCAATCACATAAATAATATTTTCTTAATAGTAAATGTCTCATAAATACTCATCATATTTAATCATCATGTGTCTTGAATCTTCTTTAACCATGAATAGTGATTGCTTTAGTCTTTCATTGACTTTCATATCCTGTAAACCACTGAAGACTTTAATGTCTCTCAATTTGGATTTGATCTAAGTTTGCTCATGTTTATATTATGCTACTTTGGGAGGAATACTTTAGAAAAGTAAAATGTCCTTACAACTTATTGAAGTGCAAGTTGATTTAGACTTTTTCTAATATTATTTGGATCACTTAATTCTTCAAGGTACAGTTATCCTGTTACAATTTGTAACTGGTAACTGTAGAGGATCATAAACTAAAACTATAAGGGTGCCATTTTGTACCAAATATTATTTTCCCTTTATTTACTATTGTTGTTTGTTGTCATTGAGTCAATTTCAGATCATTAAGAAAACCTTTGTAACCCTCTCCTACCCTTTGAAGTGCCCATGCAAGCAGAGAAAAGAAGCTCCATAGTAACATGAGCTTCCAAAGAACCACTCTCATCATCAACCTCTCAGCAAGCAGTTGAGTATATTTTTCCTTCCTCTCTCATCCTCCCCCTCGCTCTCTTCCTTCCTTGCTCTTTACTTCTATTTCCTTTTCCCTTGAAGAGCAAAAGACAGAGGTTACTAAGAACTTAATTATGTGAGTAAAGAGCAGTCACTGGGAAAAGGAAAAGACTTAAAGGGCCAGTTTGTGATAGAGAAAATACTGTGATTCCACTGGAAAGAAGAGAAAGAAATTATAGAGATGCTATCAAATGGCATCTGTTTTGTCCAATTGCCATTTTAACGAGCATTGGTGATGCAGTGGATTAAGTGTTGGGGCTCTAATTGAAAAGTCAACAGTCTGAACCACTATCCACTCATACGGAAAATATAAAGCTATTTGTTTCCATAATAATTACAGTCTTGGAACTCCTTTCAGGCACTTGTGTACTCTCAAATAAAACTGCCATGATTGTCAAAACCAACCAGATGACGCTAGTTAAATAAAGGACCAGAGAGGCAGTAATCATACTGATTACTCTTGTCCTGACTCTATGAGTTCACCAGGCAGCAATGTCCAAAATAAGATGAGTGAGGTGATAGGGTGGGGTCCAAACTTCATAACAATATAGTAGACTAGGAAAAAATTGCATAAACCACCAGACTTCTACAAACAGGATTTTCTCATTTTATGAGGATCATGTAAATCTCTTGCATGTTGAGAAGATTTTTAAAATTGGAAGATTTTCACACTAATGAACGACTCAGATAGACATTTTTGTCATGTTTATGATAAATAACTCAAATCTAAGCTTGTCTAAAATAATTATTTATAAAATTTGTTTCACCAAAATAACATAGAGAATATTTATATCATTACTTACGTCAGTTTACTTATCTATTGTTTTTGTTGTGTACTGTTGAGTTGAGCCTTCAAGTTGTGGTGCTGGGAAAGAGTCTTGAACACGGAAAGGGTGAAACCAAGTCTCTCTTTGGAGGCTAGGATTTTGAAGCTCCACCTCACTTACTTTGGGCATGTGGCCAGGAGAGATTGGTCCTTGGAGAAGGACATCATCTGAGAAAGATAGACGGACAGTGCAGGAGAAGGAGACCCTGGTTGAGATGGATTGATACAGTAGCTGGGGCAATGGGGTTGTATGTCAAAATTAGTCAGACAGGCTCAGTACAGGGAAGGGTTCAGAACTGCTGTACATAGGGTAGCTATACATCACAGGTGACTCAATGGCACATAACAACAATAACATACTACAGCATTTTTGGAAGTTTGGAAGCAAGTTTGGCATCTACTTCCTAAACAACATGCCTCCCAAAACTCTATGAATTTTGATAAATGTTGACAGTTGTAGAGGAGCTTCAGGCCTTTTGTTCATAGGGTCATTATGAGTACTGCTTGACTCAAAGGAAATCAACAACAAGGGGGAGAGGGAGGGATTTAGGGAGGAGGGCAAGAGAGAGGAAGGGAGGAAGGAAAGGGGGGGGGGAAGGAGGGAGAGAGAGGGTGGGAGCGCAAGCTCAGCAGGAGAACATGCTCTCTGGTAGCCTAGGGGCAAGGAGCTGCATTGCATATGCTCCAAAGGCAAATGGTTTGAGGCCGCCAAGCTGTTCAGCAGGAGAAGGATGGACCAGTCTCCTCCTGTGCAATCACTTGCCTCTGAAAACCTGCTGGAAGGTCCACTGTCGGTCAGTTCTGACTCCACACTGTGCAATAACACAACTACACACACACACACACACACACACACACACACAGAGGAGTTCTGGTGGCATAGTGGTAAGGAGTTGAGCATTGAGCCGCCAACCCAAAGACATACAGTTCAAATTCACCTGCTACTCAACAGAAAAAGAGGGATAATCTCCTTCTGTGCAATTTATAGTCTCTGAAAACTCACTGGATGATCACCTATAAGTCATTCCATCTCGAAGGCACATAATCACAACTACATATGCGTATACATATATATTTAACCTCAGAAAGTCATCTTCTGCCACTTACCATATATTAATTCTATTTATTTTAGAATTTAATAAAAATGGAACAATAAAACATTTATATTTTTTATAAGACTTCTACTCAGAATTCTGTTTATACACTTTTCTCAGGTTGCTACCTGGAGGGAGGATTAATTTTTTGTTACAGGTAAGTAATATTTCTGTGTATGCATATACTATAGTAATTTTCCATTCTCTATACAGGTAGACACTTATTTCATTCCAGTTTGGGAGTATCATAAATAATTTTTTTTCAAATTTATTTGGTAACATAAGCTTTTAATTTTTAGGAGTTACCACAAATTTAATCCATGCTTTTCTTCCCAGGAACATTTCTGATGTATCTCTTCCTTTAAGTCTCAGTTTAAATATAGTTTCTGTAAGTTGCTTCATTCAGATGCTGTTATGAGGCTAGGTATCTTTGCTTCATCTCTTTTGCTGGCCCTCTACTTTTCTAAGCATGATGTCAGTAAGATTGGTCTCTCCTGACAGGAGAAGCAAAGAACGCGAGATGAAATTTTACCATCCTTGTCACTAAGAGACACCCTAGCTTCATACTCCAAACAAATTTGTCTTTACTAGTTATGATTAATATTCCAAGATCCCTGTGATACAGTGATTTGAATATGTGACTGCTAACCTAAGAGGCTGACAGTTCAAACCTACTATTTACTTCACAGTAGAAATATGTAACAATCTATTTCTGTAAAGATTTATAACCTTTAAAACTCTATGGAGCAATTCTATCTTTTCCTGTAATAGTCACTATAATTGGGAATTGAATCAACAGCAATGAGTTTTCTGCTTTTAAATATTACTCATCTCAAAAAAAAATTATTTATATCTAATGTGTTCTGTTTGTACAGAACATAAGTTAAAGACATTTGAATTATATATAATTATAGATAGTGTATTTAAGAGTTCCTAATGATACTTGAGATATATCAATAAACTGATATTAATAAAAATTGAGGTCATGCATTTTTTCCTCTGAAAGAATATGCATGCATAGTCTAAAGATAGCAAGAGGTCTAAGTGAATCTTAATGAGCAAAAATATCAGCTAAAGATTTTAATTTTAGTTTAACTTGAGGAGATAATCTAATTACCAAAGCATCTCAATTCTTATATTCATAATAGTTCAACAACTTGTTTAGTAGCATCTCCAAATTTCATAATTTTAAAATACTAGACAGAGTATTGGAATGTTTAAAAAAAATGGTTTTATAGATCATAGATAATTTTTAAACTTTTAAAATCAAATAAAAGACATTATCTTGACTTATCTATGTGAAATATAGGATTAAGCATAATTTATTTAGAAATAAATATTATATCCTCATATATTTCCCATTAAGAACAAAATAAGTAGCTATTTATTTAAAATATAATAAAGGGAATAAATATTTTATTATCCTTTATTTTAATTTAAAGATCATAAACTCACTTAATTTTATGTGAACAATTAGGTTCTTCGGAAAATATTAATGAAAGTATAATTTCAATATTTTTCTTCATTTGGAGCTTATTTAAAAAGCAATATTCTAGAATTTATTTAATAAAATGTTTTCATAACTAATAATGAATTTTATTTTAAGTGACTATATGTATGGTTCATAATGTTTAAATTCATATAAAGATACTTTGTCCTGAAATATTGAAAGAAACGCACATTCCATAGAAAGCATAATGCCTTAGGTCTACGGATTGTGTTAATGATTAAAAATCACTATATTTCTCAGTTAATTATGAATAATACCAGTACATAGCAAAATATTCATATCTTGTAAGAAAGTTTTAAGAGTTTAATTATAAGCAAATTAATCAAAGTAGTTTTGCTTATTAACTGAAATTTCACATATTTACCTTTGATTAAGGACAGGTAAGAAGTATCTATATATTCACACATATGCACAGTTGATGTATGCATTTGTTAATTTCTATATAGGCTCACTAGTGCATAAACTCCACAAGGCCATTGAATTCATTACTTTAGTGGTGGTTGTTATTGTTGTTGTTAGGTGTAGATGAGTTGAGTTGGATCCATAGCAATCCTATGAACAACAGATTTGAACTCTGTCTAATATTGTGCCAACTTCACAACCTCAATATCATTGCTGTAGTCACTGTTAATCCACCTGATTGAGGGTCCTCTTCTCTTTGGTCATCCTGCCATCTTTTTAAGTATTAAATATTTGTATAAGGAAGAACCTTTCCTAGCAACATGCCCATATCATGCGAGAGGAAGCTACACATGCTGATCACAAATTCTGTCCTATCCTGTGCTAATCTAACTACCAACCATGACGTCTTTTACCAGGAGTAGACTCTCTCTCAACACATGTCCAAAATATGTGCAACAACTCCTGAGATAACAGCATGCAAGCAACAACAAAGACGAAGGATATTCTACTTATCTCTACTTTAGGACAAGAGCCACGGGACAAGGGCAGCAAGTGAGAAGCTCCGGTATACTAGGTCCAGTCAAGACATTGCCCTTACCTGTGATATTATCCTTCTGTGGCAGTTGTGCATGTCAGGTGGAAGAACAGAGACACTATGCCTCCAGAAAATGGTCCAGCAACAGAAGCTCAGAACAAGGACCTTCCTCTAGAACTGCCAGAAGAGCACACCTTTCCTAGAGCTGGTACAGTGGATTCAGACTTAGAGCATCCTATACTGTGAGACTTATGTGTCAGTTTGCTGTATTGGAGGAATCTGCATATTGCTAATTACATTGTAGCTTGGGTGTCTGTATTCTTGCTTTGTTGTTGTTGTTGTAATTAATACAACAGTTTGTTAATACAAACAATTAATTAATAATTAATACAAACAATTAATTAGTAATTAATACAAACAGTTTGCTGTACTGGGCTAATTTGTGGGTGACGTGTCGTTAAAGGCTGTGTCATCAGTGTGTCAAATGCCAGAGGGGTCACTCATGGTGTATAGGTTTTAGTAGAGCTCCCAGAATAAGATAAACTTATTAATAAGATAAGAAGGATAAGGCCATCCACTTCTGAAATAGTTGTTGCTATGTGCCTTTGAGTTAGAATCAACCCACAGCTGCCTCTCCAGCAGGAAGCCTCTGAGAACCCCATTAACATAGATAGTTTTATTATTAGAGATAGAACCCAAGATTGGAAGTCAATCAAAATGAAGACAAATAGCTACAAACTTTAGTGTACCAACTAGAAAAGAAAAATCCTTAGGAAATCAATAAATATTTGTTAGATGCACATATATAAGTAATGACATCTACATTAAGATCACAAAGATCTTCACCAAAAACCCAAAAGTCAATATTATGATTGGTGGAGAAAGATTGAAGCTGTCAATGGATTTAATCTTGTTTGGATCAACAATCAACACCACTGATACCAGCAGTCAAGGAAATCAGGAGGCATATTGCTTTGGGAACGTCTACTGTCAAGGATCTCACCAAAATACGGAAGAGCAATGGTGTCCGTTTGAAGAGTAAGGAGAGCCTGAGTCAAGCCATGGTCTTCGTAGTCACATGCTATACATCAAAGATTTGGTCAATGAATAAGTGTGATAGAAGAAGAATGATTGTCTTTGAGTTTTGGTGCTGGAGAAGAGTACTGAGTATCCCACAGACTGTCAAAAGAACAAATAGATATGTCCAAAAAAAGGATGTGATCAGGGTGCTCTTCAGGGACAAGGATGATGAAGTTTCATCTTTCATACTTTGGACATGTAGCTAGGTGAGGCTATTTCTTGAAAAGGAATATCATACTTGGAAAGATAGAGGGTTAGAGATGGAAAGTAAGCCGCAACTTGATGGATTGACACTGTAACTTCAGCAATGGGCTCCAGTGTGTCAGAGATGATGAAGGTGGCACAGGATAGGGCAGGTTTAGGATGGCTGTTCATAGGGTCGCTATGAGTCATATTCAACTCGACAGCATGTAACAACTACAACAATGAGCAATCTCCTCTCTGAAAATCCATTGGAGGTTTAGCCATCAATTGATTCCAACTCCATGGCACACAAAATCATTAAACCAATATTATGAGGGAAGTTCTTTGCTAGGAAGTCTTTTGTTTACCTTGGAAATTTTGACTACCTGTATCCACAAGCAAAGTTCAGGCCAGAGTAAGCCATCAGGTTGCAGTAATCAACCTTAGGTCACAGCATGGATCATCTTCTCATCTGGTCTACTTCTGACCAGCTCATCCCCAGCCACTTGTGGCTAGATTCAAGCTCGGGAATCCACACTGCTTTCTGAATTCCAGACCTGCCGGTCCCTTCACTCAGCTCTAGACTCCAGATAGGGCCAAGTCAATATACCAGCTGTGGTCCCAACTGTTCCTCAAGCCAACAGCCTTTCCCTGCTCATCCACACATCTGCATCTGTTCATGAGGGCACTTCTTGCTATGTAATGTTGAGTCAGAACTGACCCATGACTAACCCTCCAACAGTTTTTCTGAGACAGTAAATCACATTTTAAAAATGCCCATTTGTCATCCATTTGTCTCGCTGGTGGATTAAAATGGCTTACTTTCAAGTTGGAAGCTCCTTACTACCAGGGCACCAGAGTTCCTTGTTTACACTATGTTATTGTTGTTGTTGTGTACCATCAAGTTGAAACAGCCAATAGCTGACCCTCTGGTGAGTTGGCAAGATTCCTGAGGTAGTTAATCACACAGGAGGAGACTGCCCATCCTTCTCCCGCAGAGCAGCTGATGGATTCAAACTGCATGCCTTCGGGATTGCAGCACAGCTTCTTGCCACTATGGATGGCATAAATTCCTGCTGTGAATGAGGCCTGTCTTGGACTCTGTAAAATAATTATCAGCATTTCTAGTTTATCTATCCACAAAATGCCAGTAGCACTTTTCTTCACATTGAGATAATCACAATGTGTTCAAATATTGCCAACTGTTTCCTGAGGAGCAAAATATTCATTGTTGGTAAACACTGATTACTGAAAATAGTCTCTCTCAAAATTTTTAAATTAAGAACTTTTAATCCTTACTTAATGCATTTTACAGAGTTCTCTGTACATTCTTCTGTATTTTGTAGAATTGGAATTGAATATATCATCCACTATTACTGAGTGTTCAAATAAAACAAATACCTACTGTCATCAAATTGGTTATGACTCATAATGATTCTATGAGACAGAGAAGATCTACCATATAAGATTTCCAAAGCTGTAATCTTGACAGTAGCAGGCAGAAACATGTAGCTCTCCTGGAGTGACTGATATGGCCAAATTGTTAACCTTTAGTTTAGCAGTTAAGGATTTAGGCACAATGTCACTAGGTCTCTTTATTGCTCCAATGTAAAAACCAACCAACTGAATAAAAACAAACCATAAATACATCAAGTCAATCCTGGCGACTCATCCTTTTAGATCCCAGGCTATAGACATTTTAAAAGGAGACTGTCTTTCTTTTTCCTAGGAAGCAGCTGATAGATATAAATGACTGACCTTTCAGTTAACAATGCAACACTTAGCATGGTACAACACCAGGTCTCCAGTACCAGAGAATAAGGCTTTGGTTTTGCTCAACATCTCGTCTAGGTTGAGAAATGTTTGTCTTTATGAATAAATGAAAACTATGTTGCATAACATATTTTTTTCTGTATCTGTCTAAATGTTTTGACATTATTGTCTACTTTCTCTTGAGAGTACTTTAGTAGTTATAACTTACGTCCTGTGAGTCCTTAATGCTCTCAGATATCATAGCTGATCTTGGGGAGGGACAAAAACAAAATAAGGCCTTCATATCTGGCTAAACAGAATAACTCTACTGATAATATATCAGTTCACTATATTAATAGGATTTATAAAAAAATGTGAACATAAATCTGTGGAAGCTATGCTGTGTTTTGTCACAAATAGTAATCTCCATTGAAAAGAGTACTTACAAGAAGTAAAATACACTACATTTTTAGACACAGTCTCAGAGTCTTGATTTTTTTTAAGTCCTGAGTACATTAGCTATTATAGATTTGAAGTTTAATATTAAAGTTCAAACTCTAGGATCATTTGTGGAAATTAATAAACAGAAAAAAATGATCTTTAATTTATTCTTGAATGTAAAAGATTTTGTTTCCTGACATTGTGTCAAAGATTGATGACTATCTTCTACTATCCATTATCTCCTATCTAGGTCCTGAAACATCCTTTTTGTGTTTGGGGTTTTTTTTTTATAATGACTCATTGTTACCCTGGGTAAATATTATATTTTCTAGTTTTATCTACCACCAATAGTAGCTATGATTCTAAGATATGAGTGAAACGGTGCAGAAAGAAGTAAGAGGTTCACTCTCATATTGTGTGAATATAATGTGTGGTCATAATGAGACAGGTAACTACTAATAAATATGACTGAGTAGCAAGATTGAAAAAACATGGATTTTGGTTACTTTTAGAGAAGATTATGCCTATGACCATGGTTTTTGTCTTTCTTTTTGGGTGGATTAATAAAGAAAAGTGGAAGCTCTGGTGTCTAGTTGTAAGAAATTGTGCCACAATCACAAAGGCATGTTGTTCTAATCTACCAACTGCTCTGCAGGAGAAGGATGCACATTCTCCATCTATGCAAATTTACTGCCTTTAAAAACCTACTGGAAGTTCAGCTGTGGGTCATTTCTGAGGTGACGGCATGAAACAACAAATATAATGAAAGAGAAAATTTATTTCTAAGTTATTTTTGTTTCAGTTGAAATAGCTAAATTAAGGTTTTAACTTTGGTACCCTACTGGGTAAGGAGTTGCACTACCAACTCAAAGGCACACAGGGGTATTACAAACTTTGAAAATTGTTTTTTCTAGCCATTGTGTTTGTCCTCAATGGGGCATGATCTCGGGCTACCTTAACTGCAGACACATGGTCTTGTGAATCATCAACATCTGCAGACAATGTAAGAAAGTGCTTTTCACATTGTTAAAAATGACAAAGACAGTGGTGGAGAGAGGACGAAGAGGCTGTAAATTGACTGTGGCAAGCTGTACCCAGAGGAACCTTGGAGATGTAGCCCCAGTTAAAATTTTTTCTTGGTGAACTGAAACCTGGAAAAGTGATATGTAACTGGAATTAAACCAAGACAGTCACTAATTGAGGAATTGTGCCTTGATAATCTGGTTTGAAGAATGCCTTTCTGTATTTTATTGAATGCAAAGGCATTTGACTGTGTGGAATATAATAAATTGTAGCTAACCTTGAGGAAAATGGGAATCTCAGAACACTTGATGGTGTTTATAAGAAAACTAGGACCAAGAAGCAGTCCTCAGAACAGAACAAGGAAACACTACATGGTTCAAAATCAGGAAAGGAGTGCATCAGGGATATATCCTGTCTCCATATCTTTTCAATCTGTATACAGAACAGATTATTTGGGATGCAGGGCTTTAAGAGGAGGAGGGCGGTATCAGGATTGGAGGAAGACTCATTAACAACCAACAATATGCAGAAAACACACCCTTGCTTAAGGACTATAGTCTTCAATATGGATTGAAGCTCAACATCAAGAAGATAAAGATTCTCACCACTGACTCCTGACTGATGGTGTTAATTAAGAATGTTGATTGTGGATCTGAGCAAGCTGTAATTGTTAACAACCTCAATCTCTTCTCAATTTAATATGGTGATGCCAATTAGCCCAGCAGTAAGAATCTGCTTCCTGGTCTAAGTATAGATTCCGTGTTAGCATGGTCAAGTATTCTGAGATTCCCATTTTCCTCAAGATTAGTCAGAATTTATTGTGATCCACATATAATGGACTGACTATCCTTTGCAAAATCAATGAAACAGAGACAGACATTCTTCTGGTACTCTATTAATTAAAGGAATTTTCTGCGCTCTCTAGTGGCCTAATGAGAAGAAGCTGTGCTGCAATAGCAAAGTTACAATGTTCAAATCCACCAGCTGCTCTATTGATGAATGGGCAATCTCTTTCCATGCAATTTACTCTCTCTGAAAACCCACTGGATGGTCAGATAAGAGTTGATTCTGACTCCTGAAAAATTGCTGAAGGTACTTTTGGAAAAATAAATAAAATATTTTTCAAAATATTTATCATCCCATTTACGAATATTCTCACATCTGCATACGTACATTGTGATACAATACGAGAATATAAAAAGAATCTTTATTAGAAATTTACAGCTAATCAAATAAATACTCCTATAATATCACTTGCATGAGTTTTGTAATAATTCAACTTCTAGAAAACAGATCTCTGTGATGTACAAAAATAAAAATGTCATGAAATTGATCTGACTGAAAGACATAATAAATGTTTTATATTAAAATATTTGACTTCTTGGAGTGAAGCCCATAAATTTAAATCTGGAATTAGACATCTGTAAACGTTCACATTGATAATGAAAGTTTGTATTTCTATATACAAACAAGTATTTTATTTCAGTAATTTTTCTCATGTACATCTATATCATATGGAAGCATATGGTATCCTTGACTATAACAGTTTCAGAAGCAAATTTCTGCCAAGTACATAAGCCTGCATCTCTTCAGTTACAAGTTTGATATAACCATTTACTTTGACAGACCTCCTGTAATTATATTAAAATCTGATATTGGGGTGATTCTAGCTCATAATAACATAATAACCCTATAGAAGAAAGTAGAACTGCTCCAGATATCTTATATAGCTTTGTATTCATGAAAACAGTTTGCCACATCTCCCACAGAACGTCTGGTGAGTTTGAACCAATGGCCTTTTACTTAGCTGCTCAGCATAATCACTGTAAACAGTCAAGCTTCTTTAATTCTAACAATGCTCCCAGTATGCCAAAATAAATATTTTGGCAATACTATTACATAGCAGAATGGTGACCTGTAGTTACCACAAGAAGCTATTGTAAGACTTCATTAAGACACATACACTAGGTATATAGTAACATTTTGGTAAATAGTGTTCATTGAAAATTATATTTTATCAATTTTTAACACCAAATTAAGCAAAACAGTTATTTTCTAAAATCTGAAATGGTTTTCAAAACTAGATTTCATAAAATTGTAACATGAGTTAATGATTTACAAAATTTCATGAAATATACTATGTACATTTAAAAAAACCACAACAAATGAAGTAAGTATAAGTGAAAAAAAATATATATTGTTGGCTTTTTTAGCCATTACCTTCACCTCCTCCGGTCTCCAACTACCTTAATTGTGGACAAATGGCCTTGTAAATCAGCAATAGCTGGAGGATCAATACAAGAGGACACTCTCCACACACTGGGTGGGGGAGGGCTTATGAAAAGCACCAACACAGGTATGCAAGCAGGACTGTGTTTAGCATCCAGCAGCATCAAACCTAGCCTATTGATGACCAATTTCTGTGAAAAAAAAAATGGCCTGTATACCTTCAGTCATGAGAGTCATTCTGCTGACTGTCCTGAATCTCTGTAAGAACTTCTACTAAATCTTTTCATTGAATCCAAAACAAAAGACCAAAGATAATTTGGGGAACTGAGCCATGATTGTTGTTATGTGCTATTGTGTTGCCTGTGAGTCATAGTGACATATTGTACAATATAGTTGAACTCTGCTCTATCCTGAGCCAATCTCAGCACTCTGACACAGCTAACTCCATTACCCCAGTTACTGCGTCAATCCATCTCATCTGGGGTCTTCCTTTCCTATGCTGTCCCTCCACCTTTGTAAGCATGATTTCCTCCTTCAAGGAATGATCCCTTTTGGTCATGTAACCAAAGGGTGTGAGAGAGAGTTTCAAAAATCCTTGCCTCCAAGAGCAATTTGGGTTCACGCTCCCTAAGATAGACTTATTTATTCTCTTATTTGTTCTCATTTGTTCAATATGATTATATTCTATATGCTTCCAGTACCACAATATGAAGACATTAATTCTTCTGTCATTCTTACTCATTGTCAAACTCTCTGATACATAACAAGTAATTATGAAGACCATGGTTTAGATCAGGCATAGCTTAGTCTCATTGTACTTTAGCACTTTCAAAAAGTCCCTGAGAGGAGACACACCCAGTGCAATTTTTCTTTTGATTTCCTGACTTCTGGTGCCCAGAGTGTTGATTGCGGAGCCAAACAAGAGCTTCAAGCCATGTTAAAGAATACAGTACTTGATCCTCCACAGCGAATACTTCAAGTCCTCCAGTCCTCCTCAGTTTCAATAAACAAGTTTGTGTCATCTGTGTAACAGATTGTTGATGACTCTTCCTCCAATCTCAATGCCGCACTCCTCATAAAGTAAAGCCTCCTAAATGATTGTTCAGCATATAGATTGAGAAGATATGGAGACAAGATGCATCAGTGATGCACTCCCTTGCTGATTTTGAACCATACAATGTTTCCTTAGTCTATTCTGACTACTGCTTCCAAAATAGAGGTGTTAATATCAGACATTATGGATTTTTATAACTGGATGAGCATTTATTATTATATTGACATGAAGCATTTGATTAATATTGTCCTATTAATCTTAGTGCATAGCATAAAAAGAACAATTGGTGTTAGGATAGTGGAATGGTCTACAAAGGTCCATGCTCTCTGTAACATGTGTCTTTGAAGAAAAAAGAGTGAACAAAGAATAAGAAACCTTTGAACACTGGGTGGATTAAGGAACATCAACATAATGAGTGAGCTCTTATATTATAGACAGCTATAGAAAGCAAAATTTATTTATGAGATATGAAGATAGTGGACCAAACTCCAGAGAACGTGGTTAATTTGACACAGAAATATGGGAAGGTAAGAAAAAGTGAAAAGTTGCATTTCCCTGGTTTTTGCTATCGGTTGTTGTTTCCGTTGTTTTTGTTTTGTTGTTGATGACGACTGCCGTGGAGTCGAGCACGACTCATAACAATTCTATTAACAAAAGGCCTGAAGCCTTTCTATAACTATCATAATTTATCAAATTGCAAAGAGTTTCCAGAGGCATGTTTTTAGGAAGTAGACGCCACTCTTGCTTCCAAGATATTTACATAGATGGATACAAGTATCTCAATAATTTTACAATGACTCCATGTTGAAGTAATATTTTTAGTATACTAGATTAAGGAATATGTATTCAAATTTATGTCCACCTGTTTGGAGATTTTAAAAATACTAAATAAAGTAGTAATAGATATGTACTGCTAGAATAAAATAATAATTAAAATTAAAATACTAGATAAAGTATTATGAATAAAATCTAAAATTTTTAAAAATTACTTAAGTGGCTCACATTTGTGTCACTATTACGCACTTTTAGGAAAATTATCTGTACTAAACTTGAAAAGGCCTGATGGTGGTATAGTGTAATAGGAGTTGGGCTCCAGGAAGCATATCTAATGGAAAAAATATATAAACTGAGATGACAGAAATAAAAACCTGAACCAAGTTTTACAATGGCAGCGTTATATCCCTTGGACTCAGGCTTTCCCAGAAAATTTAAAACAAAAACAATAAATAAATAAACAAATAAATATATACAAACAAACATGTGAAAGCAACCAGAATACCTCTCCAACCTGTAAAGATAGACAGATAGACACACACACACACACACACACACACACACACACACACACACACGTAGTCTGGGAGGAAAATGGGCAGAAATAATTTTACCCAGGGAATATGACATAGAGGAAATACAGAAATTTATAGATCAATATCAGCAGCTTCCTGAGGAACTCTAACTAAAATGGCTTGTGCTGTGGTGCTGCTGTGTACTGCACAGTTAGAACTGACCCATAGCTGACCCTCCTATGGGCTTTCAGAGGCATTTAATCACAGGGGGGAGATAGCCCATCTTTCTCCTGAAGAGCAACTGGTGCCCTTGAATCTCTTGCCTTGGGGATTGCAATTCAGCTTCTTGCTACTAGGCCACCAGAGCTCCTAAGATTGACCAATATAGGGGCAGCATCTGTGTTTCTATATGCTAAAGAATGGAGGAACATGTATGAATGCTAGACCTACAACAAAGACTAATGACAATAGAAAGTATAGTCACATGACAGATTATCCCAGAAGGGATGATTAGCTTGATAGACTGCATAAGATATGTAATTAGTCTTGTTTATCCATCCAAGGGAAACTGCCTGTCTACTCATCTACGTAACAAATGGAAGACTCCAGAGGAAGCAGTTGGTGTTCTACATATGCAAGCAATGCTGGAGTGGCACTGTATTTGTGGTCCTGAGGATATTCATCCAATTTCCCTTACAGTGTCCCATACAATCATCCTATGGCCTTTACAGAGGCCATGGCAGAAATAACTGTGAAGACTCCACTAACATGGAAATCACAAATGGCTTTGCTGCTAGAGAACAAGATAGCAATTGAAGTAGCTGTGCCCACTCGATTGAAAAGAATTTCCCTTCTGTGTTTTAAGGATATAATAAGTATCAAGGCAATAAGTATCAATAAATCAATAAATATCATAGGCAAGCAGGAGGAGACTATGGGAAAATCAGAAATGGAATGACTATAGCAGACACGGATGGGATTGAGACAAAGGTTCTAAGGGTTGTTGAGTGGACCAGTGAATGCTTCCTCAGTTCCCCTGACATGAAGAAGGCCTAACCCATTAATGAGGTAATTAATGATGATGGAATCTACTTAGAATCACTTAAGTAGAAGCTCAGCTACTTTAAGACTTGTTTTGGTGAGAAGGCCAGGGTCTTCTGGTTCAACTCCCGGCAGGGCACCTAAGGCCACATACACTCATATGGGTAAGTGGACAAGGGATGGAGAAGAAACATTCTTGAGGCTATTGGACACAGGAGCTAAATATGCTGTAATTCTCAGACTAGTTGATAAAAATACCAAAGGGATCTGAAGTTGTATTATGGAAGGATATGGAAATGCAACAATTAAAGGAACTAAAGTGGAAGTTTGGTGAGAATTACAAAGAGATGTTGTATGAAGTAGTCTCATCTCCTTCTCATGAATGTATTATTGAGATAGATAGATAGATAGATAGATAGATAGATAGAGATAGAGATATATAGATATATATATATATATATAAAATTATGTCTAATTGGCATAATACATTTATTATACATAATACAATTATTGGCATAATTGACAGACTACTCCCTCTGCCTGATATTGTGAAATTAGGGGCTTGTAAAGTCAGCCCTGAGACCAATGTTGCTAGGATATGTTAAATGGGAATGATTAGAATTTCTTGAACCCACTCAGGTTGTTAATTTGAAGCAATATAGGATTCATTGTGGACAAAAGGAGGTAACTGCATTGATTAAAGATATGCTAAAGGCTTGGGTGTTGGTGCTGACAAAGTCTCTATTTAATAGCCCTCTATGACCTATAAACAAGGCAGATGGCTCATAGAGATAAACTGTAGACTGTTGTTGTTGTGTACCATTGGATCAGAACTTACCCATTGCTGACCATTAATGGGTTTTCAGAATCAGTTAATCACAGGGGAGGAAATTGCTCATCCTCCTTCAGAATATCTGGTGGACTCAAACTGCATGCCTTTGGGATTGCAGTGCAGCTTCTTGCCACTAGGCAACCAGTGCTCCCTGTAGAGTATCTGTAACCATAGACTGTTAAAGTCTAAATAAAATAGTTCCACCTGTGGCTTCAACAGTCCTGCACATGGTACAAATGGTGCAAAACATACAGCAGACTAAAGGAGCTTGGTTTTCAGTGACAGCTCTTTCAAATGTTTTTTTCCCTCCAGACCAATCTCCAAAAAATGGCAGCCACAGTTTGCTGGGAAGGCTCCCAATTTACTGTTTTGTTTTTTGGTTTGTTTTTTTTCTGAGAGTGTCCATTGGTTACATACACACACACACATTGGTTTATTTACAAAGATTGAAAAGATCCTTCCCATTTCATTTACCCTCTCACCCATCGAATTGTGCAACTCTCTGATTAATACCCCACTGCCGGCCCATCCTTACCCCTCTGCATCCACCCGAGTCCTCTTGGATCCTCATGCACATTCTACAATAATGGTTTTATACAGCATTTGTCCTTGTTGAATTCAGTTATTTCATTCGGTATAATGTTCTCCAGTCCCTCCCAAGCTAGGTAGCAATTTACAAAATCATTGCTTCTTTATGCTGTGTAGTATTCCGTTATATGAATGTACAACAACTTCTCTCAATTTACTCTTAGAGCTTTACCACAGGGTGACCTGAATTTGCCAGCCTACTGCCATAACCAGGTCATAACAGACTTATACTTGGTCCATATATCCAGAATAATTATACATGACATTGATGATATTCTATTAATATCAAACACTCAAGAACAGATTAGGGAAGGTTTGAAAACAGTGGTTTTCACATGACCAGCAGAGATTGTTTCATGACCAACAGAGGTTGGTTGAAAAATCCAGTAAAGATCCAGGGCCCTTTCCAAACAGTAAAATTTTCAGAAAAAAACCTAGGCAGGAGCCACATTTGACATTTCACAGGCAACTAAGAAGAAGTAGTTAGTGATGTTGATCATGTCATGATGAACATACTGAACGTCAGTGAACTGAACATGTAAATTTTGTTAAAATGGCAAATATTTCATTACCTAGATACTGTTGTTGTTATACCATTGAGTCACCTGGACTAATAGCAACCTTCTATACAACGGCCCTAAACCCTGCTCTATCCTGTGCAGATCGTATTGTCTTTGACATACCTACCCTTATTACCCCAGTCACTGAATCAATCCGTCTCATTGAGGATCTTTCTCTCTTTCACTGTCCCTGTATCCTCCCAGGCATGAAATCCCTCTCCAGGGGCCAGTCCCTCCTTGCAACATGCCCAAAGTATGTCCAACAAAGCTTCAGAATCCTTGACTCCAAGGAGCAACCTGATGTCACTCTCTCTAGGACAAACCTGTTTGTTTTCCTAGCAGTCCATGGTATATTTAATACTCTTCTCTAGCACCACAGCTCAAAGGTATCAATTCTCCTTCTATCATCCCTAGTCATTGTCCAGATCTCCGATGCATAGCAAGTAATTGCAAAGACTATGACATGGTTCAGGTGCACCATAGTCTTCAGACTGACATCGTTGCTCTTCAGCACTTTGGAGAGGTCTCCAACAGCAGACTTTCCCAGTGCAATTTGTCTTTTAATTTCCTGGCTGCTGGTACCAAGAGTGTTGGTTGTGGAGCCAAGAAAACTAAAGCTGTTAACAATCTTAACCTAGATATTAAGCACAATTAAAAGATATAATAAAGTGTTCAGAGTATTCTTAAAACAAAACAAAGCAAAAACACAACAAGCTGCTGTCACTATCTACTCCCAAGTCTAAAGAGGAGGCTCATCATTTGATTGGTCTATTTGGATTTTGGAAGACCCATTACCCACATATTTGAATATCGTTCACTCTTATCAATACAGTTACCTGAAAGAAAACTGTTTGAATGAGAACCTGAGCAACAGCAGACATTGGCTGAAATAAAGAAATCTCACTCTCCATGCCTCTCTCTAGGCCTTTATGGTCCACACTCATATACATGGTTCTCGAACTATCTGCCATCTGAGTGTACGCAGATTGGGGCTTATGGCAAAAACCTGAGAAGGCTACCCTGCGGTGACCACTAACATTCTGGACAAAATTATTCTGATGCTGTTGCATGGCACAGGCCATTTGAAAGACAGTTACTTGCCTTAATTATAGAAAGACATAAGATTATTACGAGACCTGAAATATGCATCACCTCATGGTTGATGCTGGAGAAGTACTCTAAAAAATTATGGAACCCAAAGCACCTCTGTGAGAGAATAGAAATGGGTTATCCAGGAACAAGCTATATGGGAAATGCAGGGAGACACCCACTGTATCCATGATCATGTACCTCTTTCCCATTGGTACCATCCTAGAACCTTTGGAGAGGTTGTCAAAGCCCATTGCCACATGGACAGTTTCCTATGAACAACTTTTTGCTGATCAGCAAACAGCTGCTTGGTTCACAAATGGCAGTTCCAGGGTATATAGACAACATTTAATGTGGAAAGCAACCACATTAAGATCAGTAGATGGCATGACCCTGACTGAGAAAGGCAAGAACAGATCTGCACAGTGGGCTTATATGTACATGCTGTCTTCCTAGCAGTGACTAAGGAATTGAGCAATGGTGAGCGTTCACATGTTTGGACTTTTACTATTCATGGGCAATAGCTAATGACTTAGCCATATGTTCAGGCAAATGGGCCATAGGAAATTGAACTATTAAAGTGTCAGGTATGGACCTATACAAGCACTCTGGGAGTTTGAAAAAAACTCCTTTCCAGGATCAGAGGGTGACTAGAATGGGCACATAAAAATGTTAATATCTTCCCCTCTTGAAGTGTGGCAAACTGAGTCCATGAAATGAGTGGATTGAGGTGGGACAGCAATGCAGTGATGGGCTGAAACTAGACATATTCCTCTTTTCCTCTCTGAGGCACAAAATGCTAATAAATATTGCTCTGCTTGCAAGCAAGATGGAAAGAGGTTGCCAATGATGATGGGATATATTCACAGAGGTGAAGATCCTGCACATAGGTGGCAAGTTGATTATATCAAAACCAATGGCACCAGGTGGCTTCAGATAGTTCCTCATGTGAATAGCTGGACTGGCATCTGCATATCTTGTAACCAGTGCAAACATAAAAAAAGTCATCAAAAGACTGAAACAAAACATGCTGTACCAGTTGGGTCACCAAGTTATACCACTCAGACTAAGAAACTCACTTTACAGCTGAAGAGAGCAGCAATGACCCAAGAAGCACCGCATTAGATGGACATATCATGTTGCTATCAGATTCAGAGTAATAGAGAATTGGAATGAGTACATGAAATATCTGTTCTCTAAAACTGGATGAGGTAAAAGTATGAATGGCTGCCTCACAAGCCTTCAGGAATGTGTGCTCACACTCAACGTGCAAGGAGCCAAAGGTTGTTCACCACTGGACAGATTCCTGTGCTTCGCAAGTGTATCTGGAGAAGAAGGAGCAAGAATAGTTGCTGGTCCTCCTATACAATTTTCCCCCACATCACCTGAAATTGTTTTCTTTCTGTTAGATGCTACAGTCCCAGGTCATGAATACCAGAAGCAGGAATGATTCCTGAGCAAACAATTGTAACAAATCCCTTAAACCTGTATGTAAGAATTCTGTAAATTCTCATGGGGTGGATTGCACCTTCACCCCATCTTGCAAAAGTAAGGTTAACTGTGAATACTACTGTTCTGCCTAGGGGCCAAGACAGGCTACTGATGTGTACCTATGTAACACTAAACAACATGAATGAGAATAGACCAACAGCGAATTACTTGCCAAAATGGTCTTGTTACCTGCAATTGGGCAGGCAAAATATCTTTCCCTGATGTCCCTTCCAAGGGGGAATAATTTGGGCAAAAATAAATGATAAATGGGAGAAATGACACATAATAGCTGAGGGTAAAGGAATGAATAAATGGGTAATGCAGCAAGGGAAATATAACATTACATTAATACCTCAAGGAATAATTTGAGCAAGGGAATAACTTTCTCCATCTAAATGCCAGAGACCAAAAAAGTAAAGTAAAAATATATTTAATGTTTTGTTTATTTTAATGTAACTGATGGACAATGATGCTTTTTTAATATAATAATGTTAAGACATATTGTAAAAATGATTAAGGTTTATGTTGATTTAAATTATATAGGATTTTGTTACATTAAGTTATACATTATAAATGATAAATTTTATTATATACTTGATGTATACTGATCTAGTAGTAGCAATGCTAATTAAAACCGGATGTTATATAGAACACATTGTAATTTAAAGGAAAATTGTAAGCCAGTTAGATATTAACTGGGAATCTCAAAAGGAAACATTTTCCCTGAAAGAATGCTTTTAGTAAAATTTGGTACAGAGTTTGGAATTTAGCTTAATACAAATTAAGCAACACCTACACTCTGAGGAGACTTCTATCTGAAAGAAGACAAGTAGAAAAAGAGTCTTTGCCAATAAACAGAGGGAAGGTAAAACTGATGAGTGTGCTTAACTCATGATGACCACTTCGATCTACTTGTTGAGAAGGGAGAAGCATCAGAACTCCCTTTTCAGGATTTTAAATTTAAAGGAAGCTTGTGAGTATGCTCAACTCGTGGCAACCAGCTGGGTCCGCTTAATAAGTGGAAGTGGGTGACACACAGTAATAAAGAAACAAACTGAGTTTGGACTGGTTCATTTAGCAATAGCATGATGAATGGATAAATAAAGGCAGACCATTTGTGGAGCAGGGAACCCTAAGGGTGCCTGATATGTTGACTTGGTCCATGTGGGGCTGAGATTCATTGAGGGGACTAGTCAGTCTGGAACACAGGAAAAAATGTGGACTCCTGAGTTTGTAGTTGATGCCCATCGGGACTTAGACATGGATAGCTGAGGTTGTTTTGAATGAAACCCAACTAGATGAAGAGAAGACGTTTCATTCTGAGAGCTAGTTTTGATTACTGTGACCTGATTGTTTGCTCTGGACTAAATCTCTTTGTTTATGGAGGTGGATGCTGAAAGTTTCAACAGGAATGGAAGATTCTTGGAAGAAAGACATGCTTGTTTATTCAGAGTACTGGTTTGATAAGACTGCACAAATTAGAAATGTAGATAATGGTAAGAGGAAGGCCATTACTTCAGATAATGAGAAATGATGGCTAGAAAAGCCAGAGTGGGCTGCACTGTTAGCTTAAGCTAACTTTTAAAAGTTAGCTTTTTAGCCATTACCTTAGCACCCTCTGGTTTCCAATTGTATTCATTGTGGACTCTGGTCTCACAAATCTGCATTACCTAGGGAATCAATGGAAGAGAACACTTTCCACACTGGGGTGTGAAAAACATTAACACAGTGTCCCTGAGTTTAAGCATCCAGCAGTATACAGGCTGATCCATTGCTCACCAATTTCTGGGGGGGAAAAAAAAGCCTGCATTGGAGGCTCATGAAAGTAATTCCTCTGACTTCTCTGAGTCTATTTAGGACTTTTTAGCAAATCTTTCTTTTCACTGAACCTAAAACACAATAGACAAATAGGGGAACTGATCCATGAATAAATCTGTTAATATAAAACATTACAGGTATGTATAAATGGATATTCATTAATAATTATATTGACCTGAGACTTTTGATTAATAGTGTGCTATTAATCTTAGTACACAGTATAATAAAAACAATATGTAACTACAATATGAGCCAGGTGCTAAAAATATAACATTTCCAATATAAGCTGTGACATCAAGATCAGGGAAAGATTTATCAATAACCCACATTATACAGATAACATAAACTTTCTTGAAGAAAGTAAAGAAGACTTGAAAGGCTTGCCATAGAATATCAAAGACTACATCCAGCAATATAGATTATATCTTAACCTAAGAAAGACAAAATCCTCACCATTGGACCAATAGAGCAATATATTGATAGATAAAAAACGATTGAAGTTGTCACACAATTCTGGCATTAAGTTTACAACATTTATTGACTAGTTTGCTATATAAGTTGGAAGGGAGTCTGTAGAGGTGGAATGATGGAAGAAAAGGACTTAAGCGGTTCTATTTACTTTATAATTTGTGTATGTATAAGTTTGCTTGTTTATAGTTTGCTCTTCTCAGTGTAGTATTTGTCTCCTAGTACTGACCTAAGGTAGAGTTCTGGGTTCTGTGATATGATTTACAGTTTCTCTAAAACATGCTGGAAAGTCAGCTATGAGGATGTTGTGGCTTAAAGGGGGAAAAGAATGAGTTTTGAGTTGCATATGCATGGGATGAGTCTTCCTCCAATCCTCACGCCACAACTCCTCCTTAAAAAAGTCCAGCCTCCCGAATGGTCTTTTTGGTGTACAGATTGAAAAGTTATGGAGACAGAACACATCTCTGAAACATTCCTTTCCTAATTATGAACCATGCAGTGCTTCCGTGTTCTATTCTGACAACTGCTTCCTGATTCAAATATAAGTTTTGCAAGAGCGCACAGTTAAGTTTCTAAGATTCCCTCTCTTTTCAAGGTTACTCACAATTTAATGTGATTTGCACTATCAAATACCTTTGCATAATCAAAGAAGTACAGAGAAACATTCCTCTGGTCTCTTTGCTTTTAGTCAAAATTTATCTGATATTGGAGATAATGTCTTCTCCTAAATCTAGCTTGTATTATTGATAGTTCTCTGTTAATATACTGTTCATTCATTTTTGGATAATTTTCAGCAGGGTTTTGCTTGTGTGTAATATTATTGACATTGCTCAATAATTTTCACACTCCGTCAGATCACCATTTTTTTGGAATGGAAGTAAATACGGATTTCTTCCAGCCAGTTGTCCAGGTAGTTGTCCTCCATATTTCTTGACACAACCTGGTGAGCATATCAGGCGAAGGAGTGTGGCATCAGGATTGGAGGAAGACTCATCAACAACCAGTGTTAAACTGATGACACAATCTTGCTTGCTGAAACTGAGGAGGACCTGAAGCCTTTGCTATACAAGGTCAAGGATTATGGTCTTCAACATGGATTGAAGCTTAACATCAAGAAGACAAAGATTCTCACCACTGGGCCAATTGATATACCCATGATAGATAGAGAAGAGATTGAGGTTGTTCACTGTTTCAGCTTGCTCGGTTCCACAATCGACACTATGGGCATGAGTTGTCAGAAAATTAATTAAAAGACAAATTGCACTGGGGAAATCTCTTGACAAGGACCTCTTCAAAGTGCTAAAAAGCAATGGTCTAGAGACTAAAGTGCACCTGATTCAGGCCATGGTCTTTACAATTACTTGCTATGCATCAGAAAGAGCAGGACAGTGATTAAGGACGACAGAAAAAGAATTCATGCCTTTGAGTTGTGATGCTGAATAATAGTATCAAACATACCATGAATCACCAGGAGAACCAATAGGTCTGTCTTGGAGAGGGAAAAACCAAGTTTCTCTTTGGAGGCTAGGATTTTGAAGCTCCATCTCACGTACTTTCAGCACAAGGCCAGGGGAGACTGACCAGTCCTTGGAGAAGGATCATGCTTTGTAAGTGTGGAGCAGGACAGGAAAAGCCAGGATGAGATAAATTGACATGGTAACTGGAGTAATGGTATTACGTGTGTCAGAGTCAATGAGACAGACTTAGTATATGGAAGGATTCAGAGGTATTGTGTATAGGGTATCTGAGTGGAGGTTAACTCAATGGCACAAAACAATAACAACCACAACATGCATGGGAATGTTGGACAATAATCCAGAAAGAACAAAAAAACTATTGATGCCATGAATTGTAATGCTGGCAAAGAGTACTGAATATACCCTGTACTTTCAAAATAACAACAACAACAACAGTGTGTCTTCAAGGAAGTGCAACCATGGTGTTCCTTAGAGGCAAGGATGTGTCTCACACACTTTGAGCATGGTACCGATTCATGGTAAAAGGCATCATTCTTAGAATAGTGTAACATCAGTGAAAGAGAAAGATCTTCACCGAGGCAGATTAACACAAGGACTACAACAGTGAGTTTGAGCATGACAGAGAATGTGAAGATAGCACGAGATAGAGCAGGGTTTTAATCTGTTGCTCACAGTGTTACTGTGAATTATTGTGATTCAAGGACACTTAGCAACTTGGATTTACACAGAAAAGAATTTTTTAAAAAAGGAAACTCCTATGGGAAACAAAACTCTTCAAAATAAATATATATGACTCTGCAACACATAACCACCACAACAAGATATATGCTTGCCAGTACTTCAACTTTATCACTATTTCTGCAACTCCTCACCTTTCTATTATATTCTGGTGAGTCTATGCTTCTCTATGTCATCAACTAGCATAGTTTTCATCCCTCTATATCCACTGTTTTTTGAGATTTTTTATAAATAGCATCTATTATCCTTTTCCTTAAAGTATTAGGTATTAGTATTGTAAAAGATTCTTTTTCAAAGGATGTCCTCATTAAAAAAGAACAAAAGACAAATAAAGGGGGAAAATGACCCCCAAATCTTTCTTTTAAACATGCTTCCCTTTATATTTTACACTAAAAAATAGCATCTGAAATCTCATTTGTACCAAAATAAATACAATAAATATTCTTCTACACTGAAACTACAAAATACTGTTTAAAACTCTTTAAGACACACTGTAGGTGGCATTGGCTTATGTCACATTGTTTTAGCTCTAAAGAAATCTATTTTCAAAATTGTGGTTCTCGTGGGGTATCTCTAATGAAAAATCTCATTAACCTCTTTCTTCCTCTATTTTCTAAAAGAAATTAATAGAAAAATAATACAATTCAAAGCTCTGGTGGCCTACTGGCAAGATGTTGTACTACGCACCCAAATACACACAGTTGGAATTAACGAATTAGTCCATATGAGAAAGATGGACAAAGAACTCCTATAAAATTTACAATCTGAAAATTCACTAGAGGGTCAGTTATCATTTGACTCTGACTCGATGCATACTACATACAACATCGGTCATTTAGAATTTAAGCATGTATGAAAGCTAACTTAAACACTTATTTTAAATAGCTTTGTATTGATTTTAAAAATAATAATAAAATCCTAAGTGTTAACTTCAGTACCATAAATCATTAACTCTTTAATCAGCACTCATTTTTAGTCATTTATTCATGCATTGGATAGAATTTTATTGTCTGTTTAAAAAATTGTCAGTACTAGGAAAAATAAAAGTGAGATATAGATCTATATTATTTACATTACATGTATGTTGTTGTTATGTGCTATCAAGTCACCCGTGACTCATAACTTCTATAAGTAAAACAGCTCAGAACTCTACTCCATCCTGACCAATCTTATTGTCTCTGACCTACCGACCCTCATTACCCCAGTCACTGAATCAATCAATCCATTTCATCAAGTGTCTTCCGCTCTTGTACTGTCGCTCCACACTCCCAAGCATAATGTCCCTCTTTAAGGACTGGTCCCTCCTTTCAACATGCCCAAAGGATGTCAGAAAAAGCTTCAGAATCCTTGCTTCCAAGAAGCAGCCTGGGTGAACCCATTTGTTCTCTTAGCAGCCCATGGTATATTCTATACTCTTCTCCAGCATCACAGCTCTAAGGCATCCGTTCTCTATCATCTCTAGTCATTGTCAGCTTTCTGATGCACAGCACCTAATTGCAAAGATCATGACCTGGATCAGGCACACCTTAGTCTTCAGACAGATTTTATTGCTGTTCAGTACTCTGGAGATATATTTTATATATATATATTTCCACACATTGATTTTCATACATAGGATCACCATTACTTCACATCGACTCCATAGCAACTATTTTTGGTTGGTTTATTTTAAAAATCAGGATTTTTAAAATGTAGAAACAATTGATAACAATTATGTGTTAATTCCATATTAGGCAAATGTAGGGTGCTGTGCATATTTAAGAGCAATGATGCTAGTTTAAAGACTAATGTTTACCTGATACAAGCCATGGTTTTTCCAATTACTTGTTATGTGTCTCAATGTTGGACTGTAGAATAACAGAAGAAGAATTAATGCCTTTAAATTGTGCTGTTAGACAACAACAAAGTAGACTCGGCAATTTTTATAACCGGTCTGCTAAGAATCTTAGTCATGATTTAATTTGTACCAGAAGTGGGATATGAATCCTCTAAACTTCAAATAGATCAATCAAACATTGAGCTTCCCAAAGAATGGAAGTGCAACCAGGGTGCTCATTAGAGGCAAAGATAGTGAAACTTTGTCTCACAACTTTGAGCATTCTGTTAGGAGGGACCAGCCCTTGCAAAATGACATCATTCTTGGAAAAGTGGAGAGTCAGTAAAAGAGAGGGAGACCCTTTACAAGATAGACTGATACAATGACTGTGTCAATGGACCCAAGTACATAAGAGACGATAAAGATGGCACAGGATGAGGCAAGATTCAGATCCATTGTTATAGAGCTGCTGTGAGTTGTAGTCAATTTGAAGGGACCTACCAACAATAACAGCAGCAGCATGAGGAGTTTGAAAAGACTAAATATATGTTCTAGGATAATTAAAGCTAGAATGATCTTTTTTTTTAATTTTTTTTTATTATTTTTGTGTGCGTGTACCGTCAAATCAGATCTGACTGGTACAGGAGGAGATTGCCCCTCCTTACCCGGCAGAGCATCGGGTGGATTCGAACCATGCACCTCTGGGATTGTAGTTGCAGCTTCTTGCCACTAGGCCACCAGAGCTCCCCTGATCTTTTAAAGTTCACATACTTTTATCATCTAATCAGGAGGGACCTCAAAATACTTCATTGTCTTCAGTGTTGTACTGACTCAGTACCTCATAGCTGACACTCCAACAAGTTTTCAGAGGTCTAAATCATACAATGGGAATTTTTCCATCTTTTTCCTGAGGAGTTGCTAGTGGATTTGAACTTTTCATCTTTGGTTTGGAAATTCAAGTTCCTAGCTAGTAGGCCACCAGCACTCCCTGGAAAAGGGACAGTGCTCAGAAAAGGGCATTATGTTTTATGAAACAGAGGGTCTGAAAAATGAAAATATATACTAAAAAAGGAAGTTTCTAAAAAATGATCTAATAGAGGGTGCAACAATGGGCTAAAATATAGTAATACTTGTGATAATGGTTCTGGATGAGACAACTTTTTAAAAATAAATTGTACATAAGGTCACTAGTATTCAAGTGACTTGGCAAGAACAGTGAGGACACATGCAATATTATGGTTCAGTCTAGGCTGATGTACTACCATTGTCGAATAGAAGCATAATTCAAATTGTGTTTAAAATGTCCAACAACAATATTTTAAAGAAAATTATAAAGGCAACCTACACTACAACTAAACAATAATATATAATGCAGCAGCTAAAATAAAATGCAGTCATTCCAAAGTTTTATTTAACTGTCCTTGTGTACCATTAAGTCAGAACAGACCCATAGATGATCCTCCACTGGGTTTTCAGAGGCAGTTTAATCACATGGGAGGAAACTGCCCATATTTCTACCATAGAGCAGCTGGTGGATTTGAACAACATGCTTTCAGGATTGCAGCTCATATAAATTTATGCTACAATAATTTCTAAAGTTAAATTAATTTTAAAAAATTCAATTATTCTGCTTGTCAGGCTTATGAGTCTCATCTAAAATTTTCAGTAGTTACATAATTATCATATTGAAACTCATATTAGACAGGGTTAGGAGAAGCTTTAAATTGACTCTATCAACTCTGTTTCAAAATAACTTTATTTATAGCAGAAATAAAAGCTTGAAACTACTCAATTCTCCCTAGCACCGAGGATGGGCCTTGTCAGTCAAAATGTGTTCATCCAAGGCTTAAATTTAGAAATGAATTATATAAGGAAAAAGCAAAGACATAGGTAGACACTCTGCTGACTTGGCTCATGATGCTGTTTGCTTAGATTAGGGGTCAGCAGCCTTGGTCGACCATTACTGAAAAAGGACATGAGCCTGTCGGCAACACAATTTTTTCATGTGGTTTTGATGGATGTTTTTTAAAGTTAATTTTAGAATCTGTTCCTTAAACAAGACATACATTGTTAAGAGTTCTCACTTGTTTGCTAAAGAATTTACTTATTAATGCTTAAGATCATTAGTGTAGATTACTACTCTAGAACTAAAATCTCTTTATGATTCTAGAACTAGAATCCCTAACTCTTGGAAGGGGTTAAATACTTCCCAAACTTGAAGATTGTTTCTGAATAATATTTGAATTGTTTTAGTTGAAAGCAGCATAATTGAAGTTGTGGGTTTTAGACAACAGAAGAGATTTAGGAATGGCCTTAAACATGTGTGGATGTTAATAATAGAAGAGGTGTACTGTACCATAGAGTTGAGTGCGAGTGTTCTAATATGGGAAATGTGAGAATGACTTCAATAGACGTTCTTAGCTTAGTGTAATGAATACCACTTTACAAAACAGCCAATTCACTGAAAGAATAATTTGTCAAATGGTCATTTTAGCAGATTTATATTTTTGTAGTATCTTGATTCTTTTCATATCCTCTCAATATCTTTTTCTGTCTGTCCCTTTCTATATCAATCTATCTACATAAATATACACCATATACCTATCATATATCATACACACACACACACACACACACACACACACACACACATATTTCTTTCCTACTGGATAAAAGGTTAAGTTGCTCTTCCAAAGGTAGTGCTTCACTGATGGTTTGGGTCCACGAGTGGCTCCATAATGGAAAGGTGAGCAATTTCCTTACATGCAATTTATAGCCTTTCAACACTCCCTGGAGTTTCAACTATTAATTCATTCTGACTCAAAGGAAATGAGTTTTATGAGATTTTTCTTCTCATTGTTGTTGTTAAGTGCTGTTGAGTCGTAGACAACTCATAGCGACGCTGTGAACTAAAGCCCTCAACACTTGCTTGATTTTCATCCTTTCTCCAGGTTCATAGGGTTTCTGGAGGCAAGCTATTTATGGAAGTGGATTCCGCTCCTGGTTCCAAGCTTATTTTAACTGGGGAGCCCCACCAAACACTGACACTGTCCACTGTGGGTAGCCTGGTGATTCTACAGGTCTTTACGGAGCACCTCCTGTGTGCCAGGCCTCGGGCTGTACAGTGGCTATGCTTCTGATAGTCATTTAAAAAGGTTGGAATAGACCCCGGATGAGATGGATTGACACAGTAACTAGGGTAATGGAAGTAGGTATGGCAGAGTCCGTGAGACTGGTGTAGGATAGGACAGGCTTCAAGAGCTGTTGACATAGGGTCACTGTGAGTCACAAGCAACTCAATGGTACATAACAAAATAACAACAATAGTGCATGAGAGATCAGTACACTTTAAACTATACCGTCTTGCCTACCATTGCCCTCTGTAACACCAATTCTCATTTTCTAGCTATTCAGTTTCATGCTTTTCCCTTTCTGGCATCAGCAGCCAAGGCCCTCTGTCTTAAAAAAGAAGATGTTCTCTATGTTCCCCAAATTTCTATAGTTACAACAGTAGGAATTTAGGGCTAACCAACTCTAAACATTATTTTAATATGCTGAGGTGTGACATACATTCATTATAAGAATAAATTTATGGTGATTTTAAAGATTTTTTAAGTGAATAATATATTCATAAGTAGAATACTTTTTAAGAGACAAATCCAATTTCTGACATTTTCCTTCTACTAAATCAAATGTATTACTGACTAGAGTAAAAAAAAAATCCTAAAACATTGAGTAATTTGGAAAATGATGAATACAGAAAATCATTATATTCAAATTTCCATTTTCTTGAGCTCCTTGGACTAGAAATAAGGGAGAAGAGTAATGCAGAGTTTTTTGTTCAAATAAAGGCTAGGGATTCTTAAAAAGTTCATATACACTGTTTTTCACATGGAATCATTCCCATTTCCTTAAGCCACCCCTCCCCCCACTCACTCTCCAAATTGTGTGAACATTTTAATTACCTGTACCTCCCATCCTCAGCCCTGTCCCCCTCTTCTCTTCTTTAGAGCCTCATACATGTTTTACTAGGTATCTATTTATATAATAATGCTCTTATATAGTATTTATCCTTATGGGACTGAGTTAATTCACTTATGATAATGCTCTCCAGTCCCTCTCAAGTTTGGTAGTGACTAACAAAATTATTGTTCCTGCACACTGTGCTGCATTGTAAAATTTTATAAAAAAAAGTTTGAAAAATTGGTTATATCAAAAATTCAAATTTACTTATGAGTATTCAGAAAAAGAGTAAAATTAATTTTAATTTATAAGTCACTATAAAGCAGCATGTGGACCACGTAATGAATAGCTCCATGTTAAAGCAGTTTATGTTTGTGCTCTTACAAATCAATTTTCTTCTAGAAATTAACAGGATTCTTAAAAGAGCAAGTTGAATTCATTGAAGAGTTGAAACAGTGTATAGTATGACACTGCAGAATGAGGGGTGGGGAAAAAAGACTGCAGTAAGATAAAGACTGTCAACTGGACAGGAGAAGATTGTCCAGCATTCTCCCACAAAGGCAGGTACTGGAGAACTCAAATGGACTGAGAGGACTCACTGTGGGATTAGTGGCAAAACTCCCTCTGAACTATCCCATGAAAACTTCCTATTTGTTGTTGTTAGGTACCATTGAGTCAAGTACAGCTCTAACTACCCTATGAACAACAGATCTAACCCAGCCCTCTCCCTGTGCCATCCTCACAATTCCTGATACATCAAAGCCCATTGCAATAGACACTGTGTCACTTCCTGGTTGAGGGTCTTCCTCTACTTCACCGACTCTCTGCTTTTGCAAGCAGCATGTTCCTATCCAAGGAATAGGTCCTCCTAGAAACATATGTGAGGCAATGCTTTATCATTTATGCCTTCAAAGAGGACTGTCACCAATACATATTTGTTTGTTCTTTGGGCAGTCCATGGAATGTTCAGTACTTTTATCCAACACCACAGTTAAAAGGGCATCAATTCCTCTGTGGTCTTTACTCATTGACCAGCTCTCAGATGCATAATGAGTGATCAAAATGTATCGATGATTTAATGAAAAACCAATATGCTTTGTAAATGTTCACTCAAATAATAATAAAAAATCTTTAAAAAAAAAAGACCATGCCCTGAATCAGACATACCTTAGTCCTCAAACTGATATCATTACTCCTTAAAAATTCGGAGATGTCTCTAACTGTATACTTTCCCAGAGAAATACATCTCCTGGTTTCCCAACTGCTGGTACCAAGGAAGTTGATTGTGGATCCAAGTAAGATGAAATTGCTGACAGTTTCAATCTTTTCTCCATCTATCATGATATTGCCTGTAGGTTCCGTGGTTATAATGTTTGTTTTCTTGATATTGTGATTCAATCCATATTGAAGATGGTATTCTTTGAGCTTCTGTAACAAATATTTCAAGTACTCCTCACGTTCAGCAAGGAAGATTATGCAATTTGCATAATACAGGTTACTGATGTGTTTTTCTCTGATTTTAATGTCACATTGTTCTTCATAGAGTTCAGCTTCTCAAATAATTTGCTCAGCATAAATACTGAATGGGTATTGAGTGAGAATAGAACCCTGACATACTCCCTTCTTAATTTTAAACCATGTAGTACGTTCTTGCTCTGTTCAGGGGAAAAAATATTTAAAAAACCTCCCGTTCCAGGTATAGGATTCTCATAGAAACAATTAAATGTTCTGAAATTCATTACCATTCTTCTCAGTATTTGCCATATCTTGTTATAATCCACACAGTCAAATGCATTTGCATAGTCAATAAAGCATAAATAGACACACTTCTGATATTCTTTACTTTTAGACAGGATCCTGATATTTAGCTTTTTTGATGATTTCTTCCACAGTTACAGGCAATCTGATTTCTATGCATCTCATCAAGTGAAATCCATGTTACTCTTAGTATCTTTAAAAAAGATATTTGCAAAGAATAAATAATTGAAAATACAAAATTCAATCATTCTCTTTTCAGCCTCATTTCTATCATCAAGTCTATATTTCTGACTACTCTAGCTTCTTCATTATTTCCAACTTTTACATTTCAGTCACCAATTATCATTAACACACCTTGTTTGCTTGTTTGGTTAATTTCAGACTGCAAGATTTGGTAAAACTTTTTAATTTCTTCTTCTTTGGCTCTAGATTTAGGAGCATAAGTTCAAATAATCATATTATTAACAGCTCTTCCTTGTATGCATACGATTTACAACATTGTACTTCAGGAAAGAACTTGAATATGAATTTCTGAGTTTGAATACAACACCATTCTTCTGTTTTTCATTCCCGGCATAGTATAACTATGTGATTATATGATTCAAAGTGGCCTACACTAGTTCATCTCATTTTCCTAAGGCTCAAGTATGTTGATATTGATGCCTTCCATTTCATTTTCCACAATTTCTAGTTTTACAATGTTTAAGCTATGTACATTCCACGTTTCAATTGTTGAATAAGGTTTGCCATTGTTCTCCTTAATTTACTTCCAATCTTGTCTCTACCACTACAGCTATTCACGTTCCTCCACAGTTCAAAGGTGTTTTGTTGTTGTTGTTGTTGTTACTGTTTACTGTCGAGTCAGAACTGAACCATAGCAGACCCTCCAGCAGGTTTTCAGAGGCAGTTATTCCTATGGGAGGAGATTGCCCATCCTTCTCCTGCAGGGCAGCTGGCGGTGGCCTTGAACTGCATGCCTTCGAGATTGCAGTGCATCTTCTTGCTAGTAGGCCACTATAACTATTCACATCCCTCCACAGTTCAAAGGTGTTTTAGAGGTTATTATTTAAGAAGTAGCTAACCAAACCTGCTTCCTAGTCTGTCTTCACCTGGGAACTCTATTAAAACCTGTCCACCATGAATAATTCTTGTGGCATTTGACACATCAATGGCCTAGCTTTCAGTATTACAATAAA
>NW_006399894.1:6221193-6236660 GCF_000299155.1 Elephantulus edwardii
TAAGTTTCTAAAAGAAAGAAGACAAAAAGACTGGTTGGTTTTTTTGTTCTTTTCTTCTTATGAAGCATTAACTTTATGCTAATAGTGGTGGAATGGCACATAAAAGGACAGAGGTCATGGTTATTCAGCATTAAGAATGTAATAAATTAGTCAAAATTGTGCATTTTGAAATTGTTGAATTAATGAATGTTTAATTGTGTATGTTTTAGTAACAAGGAAAAAATATTGAGACAAGGGGTAAAAAGGACACAGCAATGTGACTTAACAGCATTGGTTTATGTCTTGAGATGTACACAAATTCAGAGGATTGCCTAGGGGAGCTCAGAAATGGTGTTATAAACATTTCCTCATTGACCACTCTGCTTTGACAGAGCACATTCAATGAGATTGACCTCTTCCACATACTCATTTTTCTTTTTTCATTTTCTTTGATATTTTTACTTAGCAAGTGGCATGGTGATGTTTTGAATTGCTAAAACATTTGCATCAGGGTCAAGTGTTAATAACTCCATTAGCATACAAAACCTATCTCTATCAGTGAAAATCATTATAACTACTGGACATTTATTGAGGCTCAAAGACCACTAACTTAAACAGTTAATAAATTATTTTAAAATAGTACAAGCTATAAAGTCATTAAAATAAAAAAGATATGCAACAACTTCAGAATTATATTCTTCTTTTATCTAGTGATAGCCAAGTCTAAATTTGTAGATAATGCAATTATTTCTTGTAAATACAGCATAGTAAATGAACGTGATGATGTAGTGTGTTAGGGTTATAATTGGGTAAGTCATGCGTAAAAGGAGGGTAAGTAGAAAGAATGCTAAAGAAGATACTAATGGGATAAGGAAGGCCTGGAAATTCATGAAGGCAGAGATAAATCCAAGTGGCTAAGACACAGAGTGCCTCATAATTCTGATATACATAATAGAGATTGTCCCCAGAACCAACCTGATTAGTGTTCTGGGTACAAGAGTGTCATCAAGGACAATGAACCAGAACCACTCATAAAATTTTAAAGTTTCTGTAACATTCAACTCGCTGGCCTAGACTCAAGTCAAGGATCATGTCAAAATGCAGGAGGCAGCCAGCTATATTATACCACAGCACACATTGCTAAGGGTACTTCTGCATGCCTTTAATTCTAGAGAAATGAATTGTCTCACACTCTGGGACACATGTTTTGTAGTAAAACTGTCTTTCCTATCTCTGTGCTTTCCCTCTAAACATTGTATTCTAACTAGAGCTTAATCTACTTCAGAATTGTTTGTAAGCAGTACATAACCAGATCAAAACCAGGACATTTGTCTACAGACAACCTGTTGTTTCTTACTCACTCTAATTTTTCTTTGAGCAAGAGAGGGCTGAACCACAGCATTCAGTGCAGGCAACATAGCAGTTAAACAATGGCGTACTAACACCAACCATTGTTCAAGAGAAAGATATAGCCAAAAAGTATTAAAATATTATTGTTTCTTTGTGCCGTGGAGTCACTTGTGACTAATATCAAGCTATGTACATCAGCCCTAAACCCTGCTCTATCCTGTGCCATTCTTATTGTCTCTGACATACCTACCCTACATTACCCCAGTCACTGAATCAATATACATCATTTAGTCTCTACCTCTCTTTAACTGTCATTCCACCCTCCTACACATGACGTGCCTCTCCAAGAACTGGTTTCTCATTGTAACATGTCCAAAGTATGTCAGATGAAGCTTCAGAATCCTTGCCTCCAGAGAGTATCCTGGTCTCACCCTCTCTAGGATAAGACTGTTGTTCTCCTAGCAGTCTATGGTATATTAAATACTCTTCCCTAGCACCACAGCTTAAAATCATCATTCTCCTTCAGTCATCCTTAGTCATTGTCCAACATCCTGAGACATAGCAAGTAACTGCAAAGACTATGGCCTGTATCAGACACAGCTTAATCTATATTGTTGTTGTTATGTGCCGTCAAGTTGCTTGTGACTTATAGTGACCCTATGTATAACAGCCCAAAACTCTGATTTGTCCTGTGCCAATCTCACTGTCTCCCATACTCCCATCCTGATTACCCCAGTCACTGAATCAATCCACCTCATAGAGGGTCTTCCCTTTCTGCGCCTACCCTCTACCCTCCCGATTATGATGTCCCTAACCAAGGATTGGTCTCTACTTACAATATGACAAAAGTATGTAAGAAAATGCCTCAGAATCCTTGCCTCCAAAGAACAGCCCAGTATAACCCTCTCCAGGATGAAAATGTTTGTTTCCTTAGCAGTCCACAGTACCCTTAATACTGTTATCCAGCACCACAGCACAAAGGCATCAATTCTCCTTCTATCTTGCCTAGTCATTGTCCAACTCTCTGATGCATAACAAGTGATTGCAAAGACCATGGCCTGTATCAGACGTACCTTAGTCGCCAGAGAGACACCACTGCTCTTCAGTATGATGGAAAGGTCCATAACAGCAGACTTTCCCACTGCGATACATCTTTTAATGCCCTGGTTGCTGGTCACAAGAGTGTTGACTGTGGAGCCAAGCAAACTAAAGCTGTGAACAATCTCAATCTCTTCACCATCCATCCTGATGCTGCTAATTGGTCCAGTGGTGAGAACCTTTGTCTTCTTGACATTGAATCTCAATCTATATTGAAGGATGTAGACCTTGACCTTTTGCAGCAAATGCTTCAGGTCCCCTTCAGTTTCAGCAAGCAGAGTTGTGTCATCTGTATAACATAGATTGTCCACAGATCTTCTACCAATCCTGATGCCTCATTTCTCCTCATAGAGCCCAGCCTCTTAGATAATCTGTTCTGCATATAGGTCAAAAAGGTATGGAGACAGGACATATATCTGACATACGCCCTTCCTAATTTTGAACCTTGCAGTGTTTCCTTGCTCTGTTCTGACAACTGCCTCTTGGTACAAGTATAGGTTTCACATTAGAAAGATAAAGTGTTCTGGGATTTCCATTCTTCTCAGAGTCAGCCACAGTTTGTTATGAGCCACACAGTCAAACACCTTTGCATAATCAATGAAGCACAGATAAACATCCTTCTGGTACTCCCTGCTTTCAGCTAAGATCAATCTAACATCAGCTACAATATCCCTAGTACAACAACCCCTTCTAAACCCAGCCTAGACTTTTGGCAATTCTCTGCTGATGTGCTGTTCCAGTCGTTTTTGGATAATCTTCAGTAGAATCTTGCTTGCATGTAAAATCAATGACATTGTTCTATAGTTTCCACACTCTGTTGGGTCACCCTTCTTTGGGATGGGAACAAATATAGATCTCTTCCTGTCACTTGGCCAAGTGGTTGTTGCCCAGGTTTCTTGGCACAACTTGGTGAGCATGTCCAGGGGAGCATCTGTTAACTGAAATATGTCAATTGGTATACCATCTATTCCGGGGGCCTTATTTTGAGCTATTTCCTTCAAAGCAGCTTGAACGTCTTCCTTCATCAGCATAGGCTTTTGCTCATATGTTGTTTCATTAAATTCTTCTGTGTCTGCCAATTCTTTACAATACAGTGACTCAGTATATTCTTTCCATCTTCTTTTAATACTTCCTGGATCATTTAATATTCTGCCTAAAGCATCCTTGATTATAGCAACTCTAGGTTTGAATTTGTTCTTCAGTTCCTTGAGCTTATGAAATGCTGAGCGAGTTTGGCCCTTTTTGATTTTCTGACTCCAGCTTCTTGCACATTTCATTATAATAATTTACTTAGTCATCCCACGCTGCCTTTTGAAATCTTCTGTTCAGATCTTTAGTATCTTGAATTCTTCCTTGTGCTTTGGCTTCTCTGTGCTCCAGTGCAATCTTCAGAGTTTCTTTTGACATCCATTTTGGTCTTTTCTTTCTCCTCTCTCTTTGTAATGAACGTTCACACTCTTCCTGGATGATACACTTGATATCCTCCCACAACACATCTGGTTTTCGCTCATTAGTGTTCAAGGCCTCAAATCTGTTCCTGAGATGGTTCTGAAATTCAGGTGGGATAGACGTAAGGTCATATTTTGGTTCCCGTGGATTTGGTTTCATTTTTCTCAACTTCAGCTTGAACTTGCATATGAGTAGTTGGTTATCTGTTCCACAATCAGCTCCTGGCCTGGTTTCACAGCTGATATTGAGCTTCTCCATCCGTTATTTCCAATGGACCTGAAAATCCCCACCCACCCTGCAGATAACCTTAGTGGACCCAAGGCTGTGAGGGATTCCTTAGTGGGACTCTTAGAGAGGGAAGGAAGAAATCTTCACAGGTAGAAAATCAGGGCAGCACAACGGATGGAATCTATATTACGTTTAGAAATTTAAGAAAAAGAATTTAGACATAATTCAGTGACTTCCACTTTTTAGCAGATTAGAGACATTACCTCTGCTGTAATTTATGGAAATAATGTTGGCAGAATTGTGGGAATGAGTTTGAGAAGGCGAGACTAGACTCAAAGCTAACAGAAGCCAATTAAATTATAATGAGGGTCTAAACCAAGCTTCTGCTTCAGGGATGGACGAAACTTGAATGATATAAGTGATATCAGTGAAAGAACAAAGGTTTGTGACTAATGAAAAGTGAGTGTAAAAAAGGAAATGGAAGACAAGATTTCAGACAACTCTAAGGAATTGAGAACTTGCCGGTAACTAACATAAGAAATTTTCTAGGTGAAACAAGTTAAATGAAAAAGTTCAACTTGAGATATATTGAGTCTGTGTTTCATATGTGATATAACAGAAATACATAGCAAGCATTTGAAAAGAGCACATAGTATTTGGACATGGTATCCAGTAAAAAGCATGACTTATAATTTAGAATTGGAAATCTCAAGAGAGAATTCCCCAAGGAAAAACTATAGAAATGTGGTGAGAAAATAGCCAAAAGAAGACTTTCAGAGAACACAACAATTAAAGGACAGTACCATGAAAAGTAGAAAGCATGAAACATTTGAAGGTAGGAGCCAGAGGCAAGAAAAGAATCAGGAGAGGAAGCTAACGCTTCACAGGAAAGAATAATCAACGTTGAGTATTACAGAGAGTCTCAGCAGGCTTGGGAGTAAGGCCTTTTTATTTGGTGATAGGCAGGTCATTTTGCCCTAAAAGAGAGCAACTTCAGTGCAGATGAAAGCTGGATGGCAGTGAGCTAAAGAGAGAATTGAAAGAGAGGAGAGGAAGCAGTGGAAATAGGCTATTCTTTTATTTCAGTCAGGGTTCTGGGTTGCAAGCAATAGACACCAACTCTGGCTGATTGAAGCAGAAAGGGAATTTATTGAAAGGATGTTGAGTACTTAAGAGAATTAAAAGAAGGGTTGGATAACCAAGTTCACAGCCATGAACTTCAAGGTCACAGGATTCCACAGTGCTATCATGTCTCAGCACCTGATAGTAAAGTTTGTTTGCACTTACAAACTACTTAGCTCTGGACAAAGTTTGGTATATTAAGAATGATGTCATTTCTGTTCATGTGTTCATTTGCTGTGAAACTGTAGAAATGGACTTGAAAGTAAGTAGTTATGACTATGTCCCTAGAATAGGTATATCAGGTTGTTGGAGCCTGTATTATGTGTAAAGCAAGTTGTACAACCAATACAGATTTTCTGCTTTTATAGTAACCTCATAAGAGTCAGGGGGCCCTTTTGAGGCAATACTGATGAATTTTGCCTCACATACTTTGGGCATGTTGCTAGGAGAAGCTATTCCTTGGAGAAGAACATGATGCTGAGAAAGGTGGAGGATTGGTGAAGGAGAGGCAACCACTCAACCAGGTGGATTGATACAGTGACTGCTGTAATGGGCTTTTGTGTGTCAGGAAGTGTGAGAATGACACAGGATAGAAAAAGTTTCAGATCTTTTGTTCATAGGGTCGCTATGAGTTATACTCAACTTGACAGTACCTCACAAACCTTTTAAAAAGATTCCTACAGGCTCTCTGCTTCTCATAGATTCAGATTGCCCTCTCTTCTTCTGCAGCCTCAGCCACATCCCTGAGACACAATGGTGAAGGTTGGAGTAAATAGATTTGGCAGCATTGGGCGCCTGGTCACTAGGGCTGCTTTTCAGTCTGGCAAAGTGGATGTTGTCGCCATCAATGATCCCTTCATTGACCTCAGCTACATGGTCTATATGTTCCAATATGATTCCACTCATGGCAAGTTCAACGGCACTGTCAAGGCTGAGAGTGGGAAGCTGGTCATCAATGGGGAAAGTCATTACTATCTTCGAGAAGCGATATCCTGCCAACATCAAGTGGGGTGATGCTGGTGCTGAGTATGTTGTGGAGTCCACTGGTGTCTTCACAACCTTGGAGAAGGCTGGGGCTCACTTGAAGGACGGTGCCAAAAGGGTAATCATCTCTGTTCCTTCTGCTGATGACCCCATGTTTGTGATGGGCATGAACCATGAAAAGTATGACAACTCTCTCAAGATTGTCAGCAATGCCTCTGCACCACCAACTGCTTGGCTCCCCTGGCCAAGGTCATCCATGACAACTTCGGCATTGTAGAGGGACTCATGACCACAGTCCATGCCATCACTACCACCTGGAAGACTGTGGTTGGCCCCTCTGGAAAGCTGTGGTTTGATGGCCGTGGAGCTGCCCAGAACATCATCCCTGCATCTACTGGCACCACCCAGCCTGTGGGCAAGGTCATCCCTGAACTGAATGGGAAACTTACGCATGGCTTTCCATGTCCCCACCCCCAATGCGTCAGTTGTGGACTTCACCTGATGTCTGGAGAAAACTGCCAAATATGATGACATCAAGAAAGTAGTAAAGTAGGCATCAGAAGAGCCCCTCAAGGGCATCCTGGGATACATTGAAGACCAGGTTGTCTCCTGTGACTTTCATAGTAACACCCACTCTTCCACCTTTGATGCTGGGGCTGGCATTGCTCTGAAGGACCACTTTGTCAAACTCATTTCCTGGTATGACAATGAATTTGGCTATAGCAACCAGGGAGTCAACCTTATGGTTCGCATGACCTCCAAAGAATAAAAGCCCCTTGGACCACCAGCCTCAGCAATAGCTGAGAGAGAGAGAGAGAGACCCCCTCAGCTGGTGGGGAGTCCTTGCCCCAATTTGATCCTCCCACACGCTGAGAATCTCACATCCTTAACACAAGTTTCCATCAAATCCCCCCCCTCGAGAAAGGGGAGGGGCTTGGAGAGCCCATCTTGTTATGTACCACCAATAAAATACACTGTACTCAGAAAAAAAAAGATTCATACAGTAGAGGAATTCTGCAAAGTTAGAGTAACAAACCATTAAGAATAAAAATAAACATTTCAGCACACATATAAAAGTTTATCATCAGAAAAAAAAAGAAAAAGCAGAAATTGGGAATTTCTTTGGTACAGAAAATATTTTGAAGAGTAATTTGGAGAGGTTGAAGATAGGATTGAAATAGTAGCTATTTAATAGCATTAGATGTTTATAAAAGTAAATAAAGTATGCTTCCAAGAACAGAAGGGGGCACAGGGGGCCAAGTGGTAAGAAGTTGTGCTGACCACCCAAAGGCAGGCAGATCAAATTCACCAGCTGCTCTGTGAATTAAAGATGGACATTCTTCTCCCATGACATTTACTATCTCTGAAAATGTACTGGAGACTCAGTTCTGAATCTGTTCAACAGTAAAAGTAAAAATGAAGGGGTTAAAAGAAGCAAGTAAATCTGTCGTTGTTGTTATGTGCCATCTAGTCGCTTGTGACTCATGGCAACCCTATGTACAAGAGCTCTAAATGCTCTTCTATCCTGTGCCAACCTAGCCATCTCAAATGCATTTATTCCCACTGCTCCAGTCACAGAATCGATCCATCTCATCAAAGGTCTTTCTCTCCTTCGCCGCCCCTCCACTCTGCCAAACATGATGTACCTCTCCAAGCACCAGTCCCTCCTTGCAACATGCCCAAAGTATGTGAGATGTACCTTCAGAATCAAAAACTCTGGCTTCACCCTCTCTAGGACAAACCTGTTTGTTCTCCTAGCAGTCCATGGTATATTCAACACTCCTCTCCAGCACCACAGCTCAAAGGCATCAATTCTCTTTCTAACAACCCTAGTCACTGTCCACTTCTCTGATACATAGCACGTAATTGCGAAGACAATAGCCTGGATGAGGCACACCTTAGTCTCCAGTCTGACATCATTGCTCTTCAGTACTCTTGAGAGGTCCCTCACAGCCGACTTTCCCAATGCAATTTGTCTCTATTTCCTGGCTGCTGCTACCAAGAGTGCTGACTGTGGAGCCAAGTAAACTAAAACTGTTAACTATCTCAATCTCTTCACCATCCATACTGATGCTGCCAATTGGCCCAGGGGTTAGAATATTTGTTTTCTTGATGTTGAGCTTCAGTCCCTGTAGGAGGCTGTAGTCCTTGATCTTCCGCAGCAAGCGCTTCAGGTCCTCCTCAGTTTCAGCAAGCAGGGTTGTGTCATCTGCATAACACAGGTTGTTGATGATTCTTCCACCAATCCTGATGTCACATTCCTCTTCATATAGCCCAGCATCTCGGATGATCTGTTCTTCATACAGATTGAAAAGGTACGGAGGCAGAATACATCCCTGACAAACCCCCTTCTTGATTTTGAACCATGTAGTGTCTCCTTGCTCTGTTCTGACAATTGCCTCTTGGTCCAAGTATAAGTAAATCTGTAGAAGAGTGATTTTGTTGTTGTTAAGTACCATCTAGTCAGAAATTCATCCATAGTTGATCCTGCAGTGAGTTTTCAGAGGCAGTTAATAGCATGGGAAGGGATTGTCCATCCTTCTTCCAGAAAGCAATTGGTGAATTTGAAACACATGCCTTCGGGATGAAATATGTTGCTGTAGCTATGTCCTTCTGAGTCAGCACTCCTTATCACTAGGGCACCAGAGCTTGCTAGTAAATTTTGTGCTATGGATTTATCTTTATTTTTCATCAATCAATAAACAACAATAACACATATTAGTTATGTTGTTTTTGTTGTGGCTGTTGTGTATCGTAGAATCAGAACCGTCCCATAGCTGGCCCGCCAGTGGGTTTTCACAGGCAGTTAATTGCATGGGAAGAGTTTTCCCATCTGTCTTCCAAAGAGCAGCTGGTGGCCTCCAATTGTCTGCTTTTGGGATTTCAGCACAGCTTCTTGCCACTAGGCCACAAGAGCTTCCTAATCCTATATTAATGATAACAACAACTTTAAAGAAAGGTATTATCTTCCAGCTATTTCTAAGTAGTTCATTTAATCCTGATATTAACCACATAGACATCGTTATTGTCATTTTACAGACCAGGAATCTAACTTTTTAAAAGGCTTTCTGAGTGTTTGCTAAACTAAGGAATAAATAATGTGTAAGTTATTCCAGTGTTCATTTTAGTGAAAAGTAATATTTAAACAAAATCACACTTAAGGAAAATATTTTTTAAACCATCAAGTAAGTGAATTTTACTAGATGTTTAGTTGATTCATATTAGCCTATAGATTTCTATGCTTTCCTTTTATTTTTTAAGGGAACATATTTAATTCTGTCTTAAACAGAGGAATCATAGTTTAGTTCCAAATTTAAATTTAGAGTCTTTGCTAAGTCCTGTAAGAAACATCATCTTGGAAGATACACTTTTTGAGAAGAAAGAGATACTTAAATTAAAAATTCCCCCTATACGCCCAAAACAAGGTTTGAATGTCTGAATTCAGGATTTTGCTATTACATACAATTTAGAGAGGATAGAAATGTATTATCTGTAAGGAGATAGTCAGTTTTCAACAAAAGGTAGAAAAAAATACTATTTATACTTAAATCTACGTTAAAGAAAGGTCTCTTTGCTGTTTGGATGTTTTTTTTTTCTTTTTCATTGTTTGATATGGAGATAGGGAAGAAATCAGAATTTGGAAAAGTTGATAGGATTACTGAAATTCTATCAAGAACCTCTGAGGTTACCAAAATCCTTAAAAGTAACCTAATAGTGAGAGGAACAATCCAGTAATATTCATACACTGATGTACATCTTCCAGTAGTTATGGCAGAACATACCAGAAGTGGAAGTCTTGTGAAGTCGAAGAGATCCTGGTGCAGGAAAGAGATGCACGCAGTGAAGCAGTGTTGATAAAGAAGATCTTGGCTGAGACAGTCATGGATTTCAGGGATCTAATGACCAAAGGCTATAGTTGGGGTCATAATTTTTAGCAGTGGGTAGCATCAATACAAAGAAAAGGCTCTACAGGACTGACCTTGGGGTTGGGGAGAGACTGAGAAAGATGAGTTCAATAATGTATACAGCATTGAAACAGATGAGGGAGAAAACTGTTTAAAAGGGATATGTGATTAGTTACTTTTTGTCATGACGGGAGTCTAGAGCGAAGGCTACATGGTGGAGTGGACCTACGGGTGGGTTTGTAAAACAATGAAATAATTTTTCTTTTACTTTTCCAAGAGGGTAGTGTACTAGGAGGGACAGTTGGGATTGGAGAAAAGTGCAACAATGAATGAATAGAAATCTCTGTAAATTTTTACTAAAATTAATAATAAAGTTAGATCAATAGAAATGATCCAAGAGAAAAGGAAGAAAGATAAAGCAGTCAAAATTTGAAGAATACTATTGTAAACTTAAATTTAAATAAAAAATAAATAAAAAGAGGAAAGAAACTACATCTTTCCTCAAATCAAAAGCAAATTCACACTACTGAGTCTATTCCAACTTAGAATGACCCAAATTCGACACAGTAAAACTGCCCCATAGAGTTTCCTAGACTGTAAACATCTGTAGAGACTGGTTCTCTTACCTTTCTCTTCAGAAGCAGCTCCTTAATTTTCAACTACCAGCCTTCTAATTAGCATCTGCATAACTTAATCTCCATTTCACCAGAACCCCTCCCCAAAAGAACAGGGTAGTCAAATTGCCAAGATCAGACTCTTCCAGTACAATGAGGAAGAATCCCAGACAAGATTTCTGATGAAGAAATGCCAACTAACAACAACACCAAACACACACACAATGACTGTAACAATAGGTGTGAACATGACAGTGATTGTGATGCTGCTGCTGTTGTTTATAGAGTCAAGACTCTGCTCTGCTTTTTCTAGAGTCACTCTAAGTCCTAGTGGACTCAGTAGCAACTAATACCAACCACGCCTGTACATACATACTGTGTTTTTGTGTGTAGATAATATCTTTGGGACAAGGACAAAGTGTGCATATATTAGAAACTCCAGAACTAATAAAATTATATTTCTCTATGGTCCATTGATGTTTTCTTTAGATTTCTAGAAATATTGGGACAAGGACACAAGGACACTGCCCTATTCAGGCAATTTCTAGATTAGTTTATAGGACTTGTTATATCAATGGCTGAAATTCAAATGAGGTCACATAGAACAAGTATCTCAACTTCTCCCCAAATCAGGTTAGATAATGACTCCAGGCCACTGGAGGCCAGCTGCTACAAGAGGATAATTATTAGTTTTATCATTAAGTAAATTTTCAGCATCTCCTGTCCTAATTAAGATTGAAATAGTGGCATCAAAATAAGCACATCCATGCGCCCTAAACCTGATTTTTAAATCCAGAGCACAAATCCTCTTGAACTACTTGGATTCTACCTATATCACATGGAGAGTATAAAATAGTTATCGCCACACTAATTTCTTGATAAAGTTGTGTTTTTTTTTTTATTTCCTCAACTAATAAGGTAAGGCAATGGTACCTTTTTAGAATTAAATTTATATGCAGTAGATTTTGAAATGTCACTTCTTGGGATTTTTTTTTCTTTTTAACAAAACTAATTCATATTTAAATTTCTCTGGGGATGCTATCCGGTTATCAAATCATAATGTATATATTTGTGAGCATTTGCAGAGATCCTAGGAGAGTAAAATTTGTTTATAATTTATTTATTCTAACTACTACTAGAGTAACTCTTAGAGTGGTTTGTAGTAATATGACTGTCAGGTCTCCCATTCTGGAGAACATAGAGACATCATAGCTCTAATTATCAATTGTTAACAACTATGGTTATATTATGACTCTTCTTCAAAATATTAATAAAAACGTTATCCAGTAAATATTTCTGTTGAGTCTCCCTGCATAAAGAGTTGTGCTGTCAACCCAAAGTCAAATGGTACGAATCCACCAGCTCCTCACGAGAGAAAACTGAGCAATCTCCTCCTATACAATTTACAGCCTAGAAAAGCCTACTAGAGAGTCAGCTTTAAGTCAGTTCTGACTCGATGGCAGTGAGAGAGACATTTTCTTAGTATATGCATAGTGTTTCACATACAAATGCTATAATCATACAAATAGATAATTTCTACATTAATTTATAAAGTATTTCTTGAAAATTTATAAAATATTTATTCAATGTCATAAACTTGTCTAAGATACTTGGTAACACAAATAAATCACTGTTTCCATTCTACTGTGAGTATAAAACACACACATGAAAGCACTCAAAAATACTAGTAAAAATTAAAAATAGTACCTACAAAAACTTACTAAACATTAGTTATTCCTGTAACCATTGATACAAAAATGTGTTATATGACAATTCAGATTTACATATGTCACCCCAGGTCTTTGAAACTAGAATTTCTTTTATCTTTAAGAATATTGGGAAGAAAAGAAAAAAAAAACACACCAAAAACCTAAAGAATGTAAAAATGTGGCTAATTTTAACATTAAGTATTCAGTCACAGAGGATGGATATTAAATGATCTCATTTACATTAAAAAAACCAAAAAAAAAAGGAAACATACAGGTATTAAATATAGTAGTGGCTACTAGGATCAGGAGGAAGAGGGAAATAGAGGAAAGTTAACAATTATAGAAAAATTGTATTTATTAAAGTTAAGGTTGCCTAGCAACTATAATTGCTATTAATAAGTTACACTTAAAACCTGAACTTTTGAAAGTTGTATATTGGATATGTTGACCACAACAGCAAAATTTTATGAAGAGGAGGTGTTGCGGTAGCTTATATACAAACAAAAGCCTTAAGTGATTCAGCTCTTTGGTTTGGAGATTCAGGTCAAAGTTTCACAACACATTCTAGTAAATTGGCCTAATAATGAGTTTAGTGTTTCTGTTCTACCACTGAGTCTAGCATATCTTCTAGGGTCTTAAAAACATGCCTGGAGCCATCTATGGCCCAAGATTGACCTTTATTTCCCTGAAAAGTTGCTTTGCCTGCCTAGTGGATAGAGAGTTAAGCTTGCTAACACAAAGGTGGCACTTCCCTGGTGGCTAAAAAACACCACAGGCTCTGAGGGGGAAGGTGGCCAACTTCCTCTTGTGCAATTTATGACCTTCAAAAGATTACGTGAAGGTCATCTATGAACTAGTTCTGACTGGGTGGCAATGAGGTTTCATGAGAGTATCTTCCTGAAGGAACAAAGAAAAAGAAATGCCAGGAACAGACATAACATATGGTATGAATGATTGATTGTCTCCCTGAGTAATGGCCTACCTAGCTAGAAAAACCAGAACTTGATAGTGCCCAGCTAACATTAGTGCATATTTTAACTAAATAGTTTTCAAAGAGTCTTAATAGAAAGGGGGAAAATGCAGAAGAGAACTTCAAATTCTCATGGACTTCAGATTTCTAGAATTATGTGGGCTAAACTCCTGAAATTATTACCCTGAGATAATATTTAAAACTTAAACAACACAGCAACAAAAGTCCTTGGATTTTCTTAAAACAAAACAATAGTTAAACTTAACCTAGTGAAAAATGTCCTCCTTAAGAAATATGCCATTTAAGAAATAGATATGTAAGACAAAACTGACTATAGTAATTGGGAAGATTATAGAGAAATGTTAGGAGACAATAAATACATGTAAATACAGGAAGAAAATAACATGAGAATTTTCTTTTCATCTTAAAGAGCATAATCAATGTAATTTAATTGCACATACAGAAATGGTTAAATTTCTTTTACTATGTATACCCTGAACAAAAATAACACAAATTTTAATTTAAAATATATAATGAGGATACTATTTAAAACAAAAAACAACCCTTAAAATCAACTTCTTAAAATTGACTTAAAGAAATGACAGATGTAATAAGCCTGATATGGTATTTAAATAGACATTTTTTTTTAAGCTTAGAAGAGAATTAACATTGGTAAATATTATAGCTTAGGTATTAAAGCGGAGAATATGTAAGTATTAAAAAAACATTTCTGGAGGATTCAAGTGATTAATTTTATGCCAATTCAAAAGCTTTTAAATTACAGATAAAATATTATTGTTAATGTTGTATAGATATATGCATTTGTTATAAACATGATTTATAAATGCTTCCTTTTTCTTCTAAGCTTGGCTAAATAATTTAAATATACAGATTTTTCCCAAATTCATAATGTTTAAAATTCTTCAGTTAATGAAGAATATATTTAACATTTTCCTGATTCTTATTTTCTAATTTATTTTCAATAATTATGTGTAATTTGATAAAAGGTCTTGAAAAATACATAAACAAAACTGCAACATAATAACTGTAAAAGAGTCAATGAAACCAAGAGTTTAGCCTTTCTCCCCCCCCATAATTTATATAATATTTGTTGGAAAAAACATTAATAAATGTAATGAATCTAGATTAAAATTAGGAAGATGAACTGGAATAACTAAAATCATGATCCTGGGAATACGGCCATAAAGTAGCTCAGGCCCAAGATTGCTCAAAGGAACATTGGCATGCGCACAACTAAATATTTTCCTAATGTGTAACTAGGATATTTAAAATTATCTGTTACCACTTTTATGCATTTCTTTCTGAAATTTCTCTTCCTGAATTATTGCCAGAGCTCTGATAGTATATATGTTACTACCCATAAGGCTGTATGTCCAGTGGTTCAAATTCACCATAGAGCACTCTGAGAAAGAAAGTTAGCAATCTCCTCTAATTTAGAACATCAGGAATTTGATGAAGGATTATTATGTGGCAATGGTAGTGAGTTTGAATTTATGTTATCAGTGGCAACTGGGGACATTCTGAGTAAATATTAAATCAATTGTTTTAAAGTGATTCAGAATAAAACTATTGTTCTGCATTTTTGCCTCACAACCTAGATCCTTAAACATAGAACCACTCAATAAATACATTTTTCCTCATGGAAATTTCATCCTGCAAACCAGAAGGACGTGATATTATTGAAGATTTTTTATATTAAATCATTATGTATTTTCAATAATTGTATTATTACGATCACTAAAAAGGATAACATGTTCAGAAAAGTTGAAGGTCCATGAAAATGAGACACATATTCTATGAAGTAAATTTTTTTTTAATTTATTATTGATTTCACTGAAAATTTACAGAGACTTTGGATTTCCATTCATTCATGTTGCACTTTTTTCCCTTCCCAACAGTGGCCCCTAGTACACTACACTCTTGGAAAAGTAAAAGAAAAATTATTTCATTGTTTTACAATCTCTCCCCCAGGTCCACTCCACTATAAAGCCTACACTCTGGACTCCTGCCATGACAAAAATACCTAATAATTTTCCCT
>NW_006399894.1:6239075-6281206 GCF_000299155.1 Elephantulus edwardii
TGATCAGAAAGATTATGGCCTGAATCAGACAGACCTTAGTCCTCAAACTGACATCATTACTTCTTAATAATTTAGAGAGTTTCCTAACTGCAGAATTTTCCAGTGCAAAGCGTCTCCTTATTTCTTGTCTACTGGTATCAAGGATGTTAATTGTGAATCCAAGCAAGATGAAGATGGTGACAGTTTCAACCTCTTTTAATGTCTAATTAAAGTTTGGAAAATTAGGCAAAATATATTATTTGAAACATAAAAATTCATTCTGGAGACAGAACTACATAAGCCTCTTAATTTTATCCACTTTTCTGCTGTTGATGTTTATTTTTAAAATTAATGTTTGATAATTTTTATTGATTTTTCAAATTTAGCAGAACTTGCTTTTAACAATATGCATTACTCTAAGATTACAAATAATTTTGACAATTTTAATGATTAAACAGTAAAATCATATGATGGTATCCAGTGTTTTGATTTTTAAACTAAATTCTACTTTTATGTGATATTAGTTTGTGAAGGTCATTTTTATATTCCCACTTTATTACATGTAATAGTTAAAATAATATTAATTCAGATCACTAGGTGACTGTGAAAGATAGGAAAAAAACGCATGCTTTGACTTGTAAAATATTTTCTGAACATAGGAATTTTTATTTTATTAAATATAAAGAAAATGAGTATATCTTTCGGGAAAAGCACGAAGAAGCAAAGGCTAACTCTGAATTTCTCAAGAAGGAGAATATTAAAAAACTTTTAAAGACTGTAATAACAAAAACAATATTAAAATGCATTAAACCTGCCCTATCAAAAATGATTATTTTTCATAGTGACAGTTTTATGATTCATAGGTTAACAATATAATTATGTTTATTAGATTATTTTATTATAGCCAATTGTCAAATAAACATCATATTGAAATTATATCTAGTTATTCCACTTTCATATGAGATTTATAATTTGCTAAGAAACAGTACAAAATCTGTCACATTTCTTAGAATGAAAAATTGAGCTTTGTAGAATCAAATTAGGTGATGCCTGAGGTAGTTTGATTATTTAAACATAACTCTGAAATTATAAATTCCTGAATATGGCACATGTTTGTAAGTGGAGTAGCTGGAAAAATAAGTAAAGCTGGTAATTGTTTCAATTTCCACTTCAGATACATTTTTTGTGAATTTATGAGTAGAATAAATGCTTATTTTGTTCACTCTGTGACTCAGTCTAATTTCTGTATTAATTTCCAAAGTCAGACTTTAGAAACCCCTCTAAAATTAAGCAAATAGCTATCTGCTGATAGTGTCTACTATATAACTATTTATACAAAATTAAGTTAAAACTATTTATATCAGGTGCAGCAATGAAGGAATGAAAACCCAAAATCCCTGTAAATGTTCATTAAAACTAGTAAAAAATATTTATATAAAAAATCCAAAATTTAACTAAACCTGTTTTTAAACCTAGACTTTTAAATCTCTAGGCAAAATTTTATAAGGGAAATATGCAGCTATGTTTTTCTATTCATAAAGGTAGAAACTCTGAGCAAATGAATAGCTTTAATACAACCAAAGTCAATATACCAAGGTTTCTTTCCAGTCACAATTTTTAGGCTCCTGTAGGCGATATTGATAATAAAGCATTAGGGAGCGCTGGAGGCTTAGTTGTAAGCAGTTGTTCTGTTTACCCAAAAAGTAGACTGTTTGAATACACGAGTTGCTCTGCAAGAGAAAGATGGGCAATCTCCTCCTGTTTAATATATTGCATCTAAAAAACTACTTGAGGGTAAAATTTGAGTCGATTCCTACACATCAGTATTTAACTACAACAATAAAGCATTAAACTGATAGCATTGCAAATCTTATCAATTCTATTATAGGGAGAAAGAGTTTACCATACGATTTTATTATTTCTTCTGCTAATAATAATAGCAGACTTTATAAGAGGCCTCAGGTTAATATATTCCCAAACGTTTAACCAGCTGCTCCTGTTGTTAGGTACCCCCTTTACCCCAGTCACTGTGTCAATCTATCTCATCAAGGTCTTCCTCTCTTGCGCTTTCCCTCTATGCTCCCAAGCATAATGTACCTCTCCAAGACTAGTTCCTCCTTGCAACATGTCCAAAATATGTCAGATGAAGCTTCAGAATCCTTGCCTCCAAGGAGCAGCCTGATCTCACCCCATGTAGGATGAACATATTTTTTTCTCCTAGCCATTCATGGCATATGCAATACTTTCTCCAGCACCACAGCTCAAAGTCATCTTCTATCATCCCTAGTCATTTACCAGCATTCTGATGCATAGCAAGTGATTGAAAAGATTATGGCCTGGAATAGAAGAAGCACCTTAGTCTCCAGATGGACATCATTGATCTTCAGTACTTTGGAGAGGTCTCTGACAGCAGACTTTTCCAATGAAATTTGTTGGTTTTTGTTTCTTTGTTTTTTAATTTCCTGGCTGCTGGTTCCAAAACAGTAGATTGTGGAGCTAAGAAACTAAAGCTGTTAGCAATCTCAATCTCTTCACCATCTATCATGATGTTGTCAATTGGCCCAGTGGTGAGAATCTTTGTATTCCTGATGTTGAGTAGTTTCAATCCATATTTAAGGCTGCTGTCCTTGACCTTCTGCAGCAAGCACTCCAGGTCCTTCTCCATTTCAGCAAGCAGGATTTTGTCATCTGCATAATACAGGTTGTTGATGAGTCTTCCTCCAATCCTGATGCCACATTTCTCCTCATAGAGCCCAGCCTTCTGGATAATCTGTTCTGCATATATAAATTGGAAAGGTATGGAAATAGAGCGCATCCCTGGCATACACCCTTCCCAATTTTGAACAATGCATTGTTTCCTTGCTTTGCTCTGATGACTGCTTCTGGTCCAAGTATAGGTTTTACATCATAAGCACTAGCATGTGTTCTGGGATTTCCATTCTTCTCAGAGTTAGCTACAGTTTGTTGTATAAGTCAATCATTTCCAATATTAATTACTCCATCTATCATGCCTCAGTTTTCCAACTCTCTATCGCTCTTCAGTTCTGTTATTTACTAGGAGGTTGTCAGAGACACAGAATGACTCATGTGACTATAAGCAGGCTGGTTTTTGCAGAAACTGGTTAGCAACGGTCAGGCTGGACGCAGCTAGATGCTTAGTCCACTGTTTATAATTTCTCAGTCTATACAACTTTTCACAACCCAGCAGGCTTGGGCTAAGTTAACACTGTCACACTGCCACTCTGGTGTTGGTGTTTTCATAACCCCATAGTGTGGAGAAGACTCTCTTATATTTATCCTTTAGCTGTTAATGATTTATGAGAATACGTGTCAATAGTTAAGGTAGCTGGAGATCATCTCCCCAAGGAGGGCTAAGAAAGCCAACTATCAAGATTTTTAACACCACATCATATATTTAAGTATATTTGAAACCTGTTATTGTGTTGTTGTGTACCATAGAGTTGGAATCAACATATAGCTTACCCTCTGGCAGGTTTTCAGAGACAGTTAATCATGTGGGAGGAGACTGATCATCCTTCTCCCATGAAGTATCTGGTGGATTCAAACCATGTGCCTTTGAGATTACAGTGCAGATTCTAGTCACTAGGCTACTAGTGCTCCCTACTGTTACAAAAACTATAGTCATACGTTTCATATAACAACATGCACAAAATTTTATGACTTGCAAGGGCCTCTATGACCAGCAACACCTGATTCCTACTTTAGGTGTGGCCTCTAATTGTGTAGATGTTAACTTGAATCAAGGTAGACAATCAAAGGCTATAGCTATCTCTGATACTAAAAAAAAAGCATGGAACAGGAAGCTTCCTCTGAAAAACTATCTATTTCTTGGAACCATATGTAGTTGGACAGGTTTCAGGCTCACATTGTAAAATCACAAACTGTTCAGGTCCATAATTTTTCTCTTCTTGCCAATACAGAACATGAGAAATAATGCTTATATAATCTTTACAATGGTTAGCTACTAAAACCCCATTAGAAAAAAAATATCTTTGAGTTTCAGCTGTCTGTAAACATAAAATATAAATAGAAAATCTTCAAATACAATTTTTTAAGACATTTGTTCAGAGTCATGATCAGACTATTATATTTAGCACTCATTACCATGGGTGCAAAAATCTATAATTTTTTTTCTTTCAGAATACTTAACATTTTTCACATAATTGAATCTAAAATAATCTGGGTTTAAATTAGTCACAAATACATTCAGACGGCCAACTGACAAAGGAAGAAATGCTCAAAATCACTAGCAATCAGAGAGAGGCAAATCAAAACAATTAGATATTGTCTCACCTCAGTAGCAGTGGCAAAGTTTAAGAGAACAGAAAGCAAAAATCATTGGAAAGAATCTGAAGAGGTTCGAACTTTCATACACTGTTGATGGGATTATAAAATGGTATAACCACTCTGAAAGGCAACTTGGTGTTTCTCAAAAAGCTGAATATAAAAATTCCATATGACCAGTGCTGGAATATATCACCCTGAGGAAAGAGAACTGAGACACAAACAAATTTGTTTTGTTCATAACAAATATTCATGAAAGAGAGTGGATTGAGAAATTGTGGTATATTCACATGATGGCATTACTTCGCAGCTCAGGAGCAAAATTGTTCTTGCTAGTAATTGCCTTCAACTCAAACATTACTCATAGCAACCCTATCAACAAAAAGGCCTAAAGCCACTCTACAACTAGCAACATTTATCAAAGTTCATAGAGTTTCCGGAGGCATTTTGTTTAGGAAGTGGATGCTACTCCTGCTTCCAACAGGAGCAAAGATTTCAAAAAATACTATCTAATATAGGAGAGACTTGAGAGCATTCTACTGAGTGAACTAACTCAAGATCATAAAGACAAATACTGCAGAAGACCATTATTATAAAAATAGAAGAGTAACTAGTAAGATGTATACAAAAGTCCAAAAGGGAATAGAGATGGGAGGAGGGAGGCTTAGTGAGGGGAGAAAATACTAGATCCCGGATTGTGCTGGGCAGAAGGTGGTAAAGGAACTAGAAAAGATACAGTGAGGACCTAAAAAGTCTGTGTAATAGTGAGTATAGATCAAAGGTGGCTGATTTTATATAACAAAATGAATGAGAATGATTGCATGAAGCATAATTTGAGTGAAGAAATGTGTGAAACACAATGTACATACATGAAACACAATGTATATGAATTCTGTATGCAAAGTAATGTAATATTTAAGAAAGAATGGTACTCAAAACAACAACAACAAAACCCCACCATTGCCTTAGCTACTCATAGCTCTTGAACCACCGTATCCACCTTGTTTTCATGGTTTAGCAAAATATTGACCTCAACATCATAAAGGCTTGAGCTACTACCTCTGAAGTTTACTTCTTTTATGAGTTCGAAATTTGAAGATTGAGTGCTTTAACTGCCAAAAATCATTATTGTTTCTACTATCTCCAAAGTTGCTTTCATTATTAACCAAGCCCATTATAACCATCTACATTGCCTCATAATCTTCACCATGACTACCACCAAAACTACTTCACCCACTGAAGTTTCCTCCTTGATCAAAGCTGTTATTCCCATCAAAACCACCTCTGTGGCCATCACCAAAGTTTCCAGAATCTCTTCAACATCTTTGGCTGTAAGATAGATATGTCTTTGTTTTGACCATCTCATGCTTTAATAAGGCTTTTCTTAGTTCAGAGTTGTGACCATTCACAATAAGGTATTATAGCATAAAGATCTTATATACAAAGTCTTGAGTGTCTAAAGTTAGAAATACACTGCCCCTCTTCTTGCCACTGTCTCAGTCAGTAATGATTTTATTCCATTCTATTTTCCCGTACTGTTCAAAATAATCTCTTAAATCATTTTCTTCAGAATCTTCTTTATTTCTTTCAGCAAAGATCTCTTTCATTGGTAAGTGAACACATGGTCTTTGGTAATATTCTCTTTATACAGCCCTCTTTGTTTCCATAGCCTTTCCATTCACTTGGGGTCTTGCATTCATGGGTGCATCTACCTTGTCCATAGATGATTATGTAAGGAATCCAAGGCCTTTGGAGTGCTTGATGTTTGGATCTCTCATTACTGTCGAGTCCATTAATGTTTTCAACTGCTTAAAATTGTTCAGACTTCCACCTATCGTTTCAAAACTTAAACCCCTGATGAATAATTTCCATAGCAGTTAGGCTCTTTAGAAGACTCTGACTTTGACATGACTGCAGTGGGAATAAACACTAGTAATGATGCTTCCTTGGCTGTGTTCTCTAGCAAATTAAAAATAACAATCTAGATAAATAAGAGCAATTCAAATGCTGAGTTATCTTGTCAATTTCTTGTCACCAAAGAAAATTACATCCAAAAGATAATAGACACAAATTGTCTTCCCTTTTCTGTTGCTGTAATCCACTATTCTTTCCCTTTATTAATAAGATTCCATGTGTCTTAATCACATATCAGACTCACTGTTCTTAAGTCAATACTGAATAACAGCAGTTCCCCATGCGGTTTCCAAGACAATTCATCTTTACAGGAGGAGAACACTCATCTTTATTCTGAGGAACACCTAGTGCAGTTGACCTTCCAAACTTTTAGTTACCAACCTTGTAATTGATACACTATGGCACCAGCTATGACAATGGACTTAAGCACAGCAGAGATTGTGAGGTTGGTCCAGGATCGGGCAGAGTTGACTCTGTTGTGTAGGGGGGTTGCTATAAATCAGAACCGACATGATGGTACCTAATAACAGGAAGTGCAAACAAGTTGCTCCTTAGAGGCAGAGACAGTGAAACTTCACCACACATACTTTGAGTATATTTTTGAGTTTTCAAGAAGAGGTAGTCCTTTGAAAAAGATACCATGCCTGGAAAGGTGGAGCATAGAAGAAATAGAGGAAGGCTTTCACAAAGATGGAATGACAATAACTTTTAAAATGTGCTCGAACATGTCACGAATAATGAGGATGGGAGCAGGATAGAGAAGGTAAAGATCTGTTGTTCATAGAGTTGCTATGAGTTGTAGTCAACTCGAAGGCACCTAACAAAAATAACCACCATGTAGTTTTCTGGCAGAAGTACAAGTTCTTTCTTCTATGTGTGTTTTCTTTCTACTTTTCCCATTTATATAAATTGTTCATTTTCATTGAATTTATACATAATGTATATTCCATAATGCACCTATATTTATTCAATTTAGAATTTTTACTGCAGTATTATTCACAATAGCAAAGAGTTGGGAGCAGCCCAACTATCAGTCAGCAAATAAATGAATAGAAAAATTGTGGTTCATTCCAATAAAAGGATATTATGCAGCATCAAACAGCAGTGAACATGTAAAACACTATACAACATGGATGAGTCTGGAAGACATTACAGTGAATGAAAGATCTCAGTTACAAAAGAACAAATACTGCATAAGACTAATGTTATAAAATAGGCGTAACATAGTGGTGGGAAAGAAGAGAAAACCTGGATAAATTGTGAATACTGCATTAAAACAGATGAAAGAAATTACTATTTGAAAGGATTATCTGATTAGACATTTTTGTATGGTAATTACAAAGGGAATTGGGAGAGGGGAAAGGGAGGGGAAGTGAGGAAAATAAATAAATTAAAGTCTATCCTTTTTACAAACTTCCATTAAAATAATATAAAAATAATTATGTTTAGGAAAAAATGCATAAAGTAACAGTATAATACATATAAAGGTTCATTATTTTCTAACATACAGTGAATAAGAAGTTGTTCAATGTTTTTGAATAAACTCTGACTCACAGTGACTGTGAACAACCTATTTGAACCTTACCTGATCCAACATCATTGTCAGAATCTCAATCGTATGAGAAAATGGGCATTTTAAAAGGACTTATAGATTACAGTGAATAGTCATTTTAGATGTTTCAAGATTGGCACATATGGTAATGAATACCGAAGACAGAAGAAGAATTGATACCCTTGAATAATGGTGTTAACAAAGAATATTGAATATACCATGGACTGTCAAAAGTCCAAGTATATATTCGTTAGAAGTGCAGCCAGAGTCTTCCTTGAAGGTAAGGGCTCTTCTCTTACTGGAGTATATTACCAGGAGGTAACACCATGCTTGGAAAATAGCAGGTCAATGAAGGAGAAGAGGACCTTTAAGAAGATGAGTTGACACAATGACTGCCACATTGAGGTTAGGCACAATGGAGACTGTAAGGATAGCACAGCTCAGACAGGATTTTAAATTGTTGTACATAAAGTCACTGTGAGTGTGAGCTGACTCGATGGCACCTAACAACAACGTTTTTTCCAATGTTAATTGTGACTCTTTCCACGTCAATGTTTGCATCTGATTTTCATGCAGGAAAGAGGTTATATATAAAAGAGGTAAAGAAAAGCCAAAAGATATAGGCTTGCATAAGGAAAACTACAAAACAATTCTATAAGAAACAATGAGACATAGTTATATATATAAATATTTCCTGTTCATTGAGGAAAACTCGATAATGTGAAAATGACAATTCTACCAAAAGCAACCTTACTTGTTCAATGTTGTTGTTGTTGTTAAGTACTGTCTAGTCACAGGCAACTCATAGCGACCCTATGAAGGAGAGTCCTCGACACTTGGGTGCCTTTCATCCTCTTTCCAGGTTCATAGGGTTTCTGGAGGCAAGCTATTATGGAAGTGGATGCCAGTCCTCCTTCCAAGCTAGGATCTCAATATAGATATCAAACTCATTTTCAATGAGTCTCTATATTAAGAAAATGCAAAAGGAAATTTGCAGTTGTATTTGAAAAGTAAAGAGATTCCAAAAGAGCAAAATTCTTATGAAAAAACAGAAGGAAATAAAGAGGCATCATAGTCCCCAGTCTCAAAACCCACTACACAGCCATAGTAATCAAACAGCATGGTAATGGTACAGTGAAAGACACATATAATAATGGAATAAAATCAAGAACCCAGAATCACCCATGTAATTATAATCAATTGATATTTGACAAGGAGACAAAACCCATTAAATGGGGGAATGACAACAAATGGTGCTGATAAAACTAGACATCCACCTGCAGAAAACTGAAACAGGATCGACCTCTCATTCCACACACAAAACCCAACTTAAAGTGGATTAGAGATCTAGAGGTAAAACCTAAAACCTAACAATAATCACAAACAAAATGGGAATGTTTTCTCCTCTTCATTTGTGGAATAAATACAATTGCAAATATAGCCAATAATGCATGATCAGGAGAGGATAAAATCTGTGATAAATAGGACATTTACATATCAAATCATTATGCGCCCTCATTTTAAAGGGTTTCACTTTATCCTTAACTTCATTAAACTAACAGTGTGATATGCCTGTAACTAGTGAAAAAATACTCACTCACTCATTGCTGTAGAGTTGGAAAGAACTTATACCTAACCTTTCAGTGAATTTTCAGAGGATACTGCCCGCCTTTCTCCTGCAAAGCAGGTGATGGACTTAAACTTCCTACCTTTTAATTGGCATGCAACTTCTTACCCTCTAGACTACCAGAGCTCCCTCCAATACTGTAAAGAGGCTGATAATTACATTTTAAATTGAGAACAGTATTTTTGTAAAAAATAAGGGTGTTTCTCAACTAGGAAATTGAGATATGTATCTAGCAATGGCTGCCCCATGACCTACACAAACAGCTTTCCTTTTTTTTTTTTTGAAAAGCAATAATATATGTTTTACATATCATTTATCCTTTATATTGCATTATGTTATCAGAAATATGATGACAAAATATGATAAAGTACAGAGATCTAATTCATGACCTTGGTTTTATTCTAATCAGATAGCTGTAAATATAGGCAGATCATATGACTTTCCTGAGTCTGAGTCCTCAACTTTATATGTTTTCCCTTTAACTTCCAAACATAAAATACATAGTTAAAAACTCCAAAATGAAATTAAACTATCTATAGAATTCACATACAATTTCAATACAATACATATTTTAAGGTGAATGTTATGCTATACAGTCTTTTATATCTATTAGATACAAAAGATAAATATTAAACTGCATATTTTCTCAATCATGTAAAATAAATGGATAAAATATTAGTTAGCTGTTTTAAGTTCTCTAATTTCCATTGTTTGTTGTTATTGATGTGTACCATAGAGTCCAAACTGACCCATAGCTGACCCTCAAGCTGGTTTTCAGAGGCAGTTAATTGCACAGGAGGAGATTTCTCTGGTGGCCTCGAACCACATGCCTTTGGGATTGCAGTGTAGCTTCTTGCCACTTGGCCATCACAGCTTGCTTATCCATTTTTATTTATTCAAATATGAAGAATAATAAATATTAATAAATCATAAGTTGTTGTTAGGTGCCCTAAAATTGACTATAATAGCAATCCTATAAAAGATTGGAACGTTGTTTGATCCTGTACCAGCTTTAAATTTTCTGCCATAATTAAATCCATTATTGCAGTCACTGTGTTAAACCATCTTGAGGGCTTTTTTCTGTTCTTTTCTTTACTCTACTTTCTCAAGCATGATCTCTTTTTCCAAGAACTACCAAGCCTAATAACAAGCCCAAGGAATAAATAGGTCATAGCAAAACAGCACTTACATACTTAAAGGGATTTTGTGGGTTGTTTGTGTTGTTTTTTTTTTTTTATCTTTAAAATAAAAACCAGTTGTGTCACAGTTATTGTTAGGTGACTTTTAGTCAACTCCAACTGTAAAATCCTACACACTACAGATCAAAATCTTGCCTGATCATAGCCCATCCTCACAATATCCACTGAGCATTTTTTCCACTGTTGTAGTCATTGTGTCAATCCATTTAGAAGAGCACCATCCTCTTGTTCATGATTCTCTATTCCTTCCTTCATGATGCCGTTTTTCAACAGCTGGTTCTATCTAATATTTTGCCTAAGGTAAGTAAGATGACGTCTAACCATTGTTGTTTCTAATTAATACCATGGCTGTACTTCTAAGGTAGATTTGTTTGTTCTTTTGACAACACACAACTCAAAGATATAAATTCTTCTTTGGTCTAACTCATTCAACGTCAAACTTTCATATGCATATTAAGCAATTTTAAAAGACCATAGAAGGAGTCAAGAAAACATTTAAAATTAATTTCTTGCTCTTTAACACTTTAAAGAGGGTCTTGACAGCAAATTTGCCCAAAGTAACATGTCTCATGTTTTCTTTTTAAAATTTTTTATTGGTTTTCATACAACAACTTGTTTACACTGTGTTTCAGTCATGTACATTGTTGGGGGGGTTTCTTTCCTCCCCTCCAAGTCATTATTTCTAGATTGCTGATTCTATGGGTTTTGGCCGACTATATCAAAGTTGAACTGTCGTGCATAGAGATATGAAACACTGATTTTCAGAAGGTGATGCTAGGCCTGTCTCTGAGAGAAATTGTAGGTGGTCTGTTCTTAGGTACCATAGAGTGGATGTATCTGAGTCTTGCCCTGTTCTGTGCTTGAGCCCATTATACAGCTGTCATGTCAACCCAGCGCATTGAGAGATTTCCTCTCCTACATTAATCTTCTGAATCAATCCACCTCATAGAGAGTCTTCCCCTCCTGCACTGTCCCTCTACTCTACCCAGCATGATGTCCTTCTCCAAAGACCTGTCTCTCCTTACAACATGTCCAAAGTATGTCAGGCAAAGCCCCAGAATCTTTGCCTCCAAGGAGCAGCCTAGTTTAACCCTCTACAGGATGAATCTGTTTGTTTTCTTGGCAGTCCATGGTACATTCAATACTCTTCTCCAGCACCACAGCTCAAAGGCATCAATTCTCCTTCTATCCTCCCTAGTCATTGTCCAACTCTCTGATGCACAACAAGTGATTGCAAAAACCATGGCCTGTATCAGGTGGACCTTAGTCTCTAGAGAGACACTGTTGCTCTTGAGTATTTTGGAGAGGTCCCTAACAGCAGACTTTCCCATCGCAATACGTTTTTTTATTTCCTGGCTACTGGTGCCAAGAGTGGGTGAGTGTGTCGGGGGCAATGAGATTGGCACAAGATAGAGAATAGTTTAGGGCTGCTGTACATAGGGTCGCTATGAGTCGCAAACGACTCGATGGCACATAACAGCAACAACAACAACATTAATCTAGCTTTCCAACCATGCTATCATTTTCCAAGGATAACAACATATCCAGTGTATGTGAGATGACTTTTCACTATTCTTGATTTCAAAGAGCATCGCGGTCACACTTTATTAAAAAAATAAATAATAAGGTTTGTTTGTTCTTTTGGTATTTTGGTAGCCCATAGGATATTCTTCTTCAACATCCCAACAGAAAAGTTTTGATTCTTCTTCTGTGAATCTTAGTCTTTGTCTAACTTTCAGAAGATATAAAAGGTAATTAAAAAGACCATGGTTTAGATTAGGTGTAGCTTAATCTTTGAGGTGACATCATTGCTCTTCAGCACTTTGGAAATGTCTCTGACAGCAGATTTTCTCCATGTAATATCTCGTGGTTTCTTGACTGTCAGTATCAAAAGTGATGATTGTGGAGGCAAGTAAGATGAAATCACTGACAATTTTAATCTTATCTCCATCTATCATGATGTTGTGTGGGCTCAGTGATGAGAATTTTGTCTTCTTAATGTTAAAATGTAATCCATACTGAAGGCTATAGTCTTTGATCTTCTGCAGCCAATACTTAAGTCCTCTTCACTTTCAGAAGCAAGATTGTGCCATCTGCACAATGCAAGTTGTTGATGAGTCCTCCTGTAATCTTGATGCCACATTCACCTGAAGTATCCAGCTTCTAGAATGATTTGCTCAGTATACAAAGTGAATAGGAATTTTAAATCATGTAGTCATGTTTATTTGTGCTATTTGGACAACAGATTATATAGTATATACATAAATTTCATGTGAGTACGATTGTGTCCTGAAATTCCCATTCTTTTCAATTTTTGCAATCATTTATTATGATCCACACAGTCAAATGCTTTTGTATAGTTAAAAAAAAATAGATAACTATCCTTTTGGTATCTCCTGCTTTCCTCCAAGATTAAACAGACATCAACAATGGTATCCCCTGGTGTCAAATCCACCTTGAATTTTAGCAATTTTGTCAATGTACTGTTCTAGGTATTTTTAAATAATCTTCAGCATGATTTTGCTTGCATGTGATATTAGTGATTAAGGTCAATAATTTCCATGTTCTGTTGGATCATCTATTTTTTGGAAATAAGGACAATTATTCTCTTCCAGTCAGTTGACCAAGTAGCTATCTTCCTGATTCTTTCATAGCCTGCTGAGCCTGTGTAAGATTGCATATGTTTATTGAACATATTAACTGAATTTCCATCCATCAGTTCCTAGAGCCATATGTGATATATATACACACACACACACACACACACACACACACACACACACATACATATAATACCTTCAGTGCAGCTTAAAATTCTTCCTTCATTATCTCAGGTTCCTGACCATGTGCAATTTCCTGAAATGATTCTGTGTCAGTCTTTTACATCCAGTAATTCTGTGTATTCTTTCAATTTCTTTCTATTCTCCTGAAGCCTCTAATTTTTTGGTTAGTGGATGAACCAATCATGTATTCATCCATACATATGAATAGAGATTTACATATATTTTGGTCATTTTAATATTACTAAATCTTTTTTCTGTTTTTTTCTACTGTATAGTATTTTAGAAATACAAATTTATCTACTTAAATATTTTATCTTGTCTTTGTGAATGTTAAAAGAAAATCAATGAAAACTGGAAAGTTAAAAATCATGTATAATTTTGACATATGTTGCAAGGAAATATTTCTCACATTTTTATAAAATGTATTTATGTCAAAAATTACCAGAGAAATGAAATAAAAAGAATTAAGTATGTGAAGGAAAGAAATGAAAATATTATTTTTTTATTCCATGTAAGATCTCCATTTAATCAGAATTCTCTTTACATATGGTTGGTATTTTTCCCAAATAAATTCTAATTTGATTCATATTTCCTAATCATCTTTGTACTCTTGTGGCATGCCACAGAATAAAGTGGAAAAAATTAGGAAAACTAGATTGTGTAAATTCATTACAGTCTATTGGAAAAAATGCTTATGAGTAATAATAATTTTAAATATGCTTAGTGTAATGTTTTATAAGCCTAATCGCACCATGAAAAAAAAAGTACTAGAAAGATATCATTATTAACTATTTCCTCAAAACTCACTAAAACTCACTGCAAAGTTATTAGATTTTCTGTCTTGGCAATTTTCTTATGGGAACTACCAGCAACAGACTAAGCAAATCTATAAACAATAGCTCTTGTTCTATCCTATCCTGTGACATCCTCATCCTCTCTGACATGCTTGAGTCCATTGTTGCATTCACAATGTCAATCTATTTCATTGAAGTTATTTTTCTCTATCATCAATCCTCCACCTTTCCAAGTACAATGTCTTTTTTTGAGGAATAACCTCTCCTAACAAGATTACTAAAGACATGACATGAACTTTTGCCATCCTTCTCTAAGGAGCACAGTGGCTACACTTTCTCTAAGACATGTATTTGTTGTTTTGGCAGTCCACGGTATTTCCACTGCTCTTCTCCAACGTCAAAATGCAAAGGGATCAATTCTTCTTCTGTCATCCTTATTCATTGTTTAGCTCTCAGATTCATGGTAAAAGATAGAAAAGACATCACAGCCTGAATCAAGCACCCCTAGGTCATTGCTCCTCAATATTTTGGAGATGTTCCTGACAGCAGACTTTCCCGATGCAATATTTATTTTCATTTTTAACTGCTGGTATTAAGTGTGTTGGTTGTAGTTCCAAGTAAGAGCCACAATACCCAAGTCTTAGCAATTGCTTTTGATACTTGTTTATATATTTGATAAACAAACTAATGAATAATTTAATGCTTTAGAGAATGTTTGTTTCAGATTTAAAAAAAATATGTTAATCCTGTGTAAGCTAATATCTTTTGCTAAAATAATTAATCATTTAAATGCAAGCAATTATTATGGCTATAGCTAATGAAGAAACAATACAAAACCTATATTTGGGCCAGGAGGCAGTCCTCAAAACAGGTCAAGGAAGCACTGCATGGTTCAAAATCAGGAAAGGTATACGTGAGTGATGCATCTTATCTCCATACTTTTCAAACTATATGCAGAACACATCATCCAGGAATTTGGGCTCTCTGAGAAGAAATGTGGCATTAGGATTTGAGAAAGACTCATCAACAACTTTTGTTATGCAGATGACACAACTTACTTGCTGAAACTAATAAGGACCTGAAGCATTTGCTGTGGAAGGTCAAGGACCACACCCTTCAGTATGGATTAAAGCTCAACATCAAGAAAACAGATTTTTAACACTGGACCAATTGGCAGCATCATGATAGACAGTGAAGATATTGAGATTTTTATCAATTTTAGCTTGCTCGGCTTCACAATCAACAGTGTTGGTACTAGTATCCAGGAAATTAAAAGATGAATTGCATTGGGAAAATTGGCTGTCAGGGACCTCTGTAGAGTGTTGAAGAGTAATGATATCAGTCAAGAAATGAAGGTGTACCTGATCCAGGCCATGGTCTTCACAATACTTGATATATGCATCAGAGAGTTGGACAATGACTAAGGATGATAGAAGTAGAATTGATGCTTTTGATTTGTAGTGCTGGAGAAGAGTACTAAATATTCTATTGAGTGCTAGGAGAACAAACAAGTTCATCTTGGAAAGGGTGAAACCAGGCTGTTCCTTGTAGGCAAGGACTTTTAAGCTTCATCTAACATAGTTTGGTGATCATGGAAGCTCTAGTCCTTGGAAAGGGACTTCATGTTTGTGAGGATCGGCCAACAGTGCAAGAGAAGAAGACCCTGGATGGAGATGGATTGACTCAGTGACTGGAGAAATAGGATTAGGTCTCTCGGAGATGATAAAATTGCCTCAGGATAGAGAACAATTCAGAGTTGTGCATAGAAGTCATTATGAGTCTCAAGAGATTAGAAAGCACATAACAACAACAATGAAGAAACATTGTCTTCCTTTTCTTCATCTTAATGAAAAAAAAGCTTTAAGAATCTCATTCTTTTTATAAAGGATCCTTTTATAATCATTATTAAATAATGATGCATTTACGATAATAAAAAAACTTTGAGATTTGGTTAATCTTCTCCATTATTTCTGTTACACTAAAAACTAAAAACATCATACTTTTATTCCTATAAAGCAGAAAGCTTTTGAGTAAATTTTTAGTATTGATTTTTTTAAAATATAGTTGCAATATATACTTAATGACAAAATTCTAAAGAGCAGGAGGAATAATGTGTTCCCAAACTTAAAAATAAGGATATTTTTCCACTACTTAAAGACAAATAATATTTCTCAACTGTGAATTCATACCATATTTACATGTACTAGTAACTAGGAGCCCTAGGCATCCAGTATTACATGCTAGGCTTCCTAAGAGATTGATAATTGAGTCTACCAGTCACTCCATGGGTGAGAGATAAACAGTTTCCTCCTGCAAAGACATAAAACCTTGAAAACGTTATGGGAAGTTGTCAAGAATATGGCAGTGTCCTTTGGTTTAGTTTTATATTGTTGTTGATTGCCTTCGAGTCAAGCAAGATTTATAGCGAGCCTATGAACAAAAGACCTGAAGCCCCTCTACTACTATTGACATTTATCAAAGTTCATAGTTTCCTGGGGCATGTTGTTTAGGAAGTGGATGCCACTCCTGCTTCCAAACCTGCCAGAGTATGTTATTGTTTTTATGTGCCATTAAATTGCCACGGTGTATAGTGACCTGATATATAACAACTCTGAACCCTTCTCTGTCTTGATCCAGTCTCACTAACTCCAACACACTAATCCCCATCGCCCCAGTTACTGCATCAATCCATCTCATCCAGAGTCTTCCTCTCCTGTGCTGTCTGTTCACCTTTCAGAGCATGATGCCTTCTCCAAGGACTGATCACAGCTTGCTTGAATCCACAATCAACACTCTTAACACCAGCAGTCATTTTATCAAAAGATGAATTGCATTGGGAAAATATGCTCTTATGGACTTTTCCTGAGTGCTGAAGAGCAACAATGCCAGTTTTATATTAATAATTAATATTTCAACTTTTCAAATTTATTTTAAGGTAACTGGTGATGTAGTGGCAAGGAATTATACGCCCAATGCAAAGGTATGTGGTTTGATTCCACAAGCTGCTCTGCAGAAGAAGTATGAACAGTCTCATTTTGTGCAACTTACTGTCTCTGAAAACCTTCTGGACTGTCAGCTATGCATAGATTCAGACTCAGCAGTACCCAACAACAGCAACCATCTATGCTAATGAAAGCATGCATAATATGATTTTCGTTTTCTGAACAGTCATTTAGTTCAGGAAGTTCTTTCTCACTAAATGCATGACAGGAATACTAAAGATAGCATTAAAGAGTTATGATATGATTTATTATTTATTTGAGTCAAGACTTAAGTATAGCAGTCATTTAAAATAGACATTTAAGTATGGTTGAGATTTTGACAGGAAGGGTTTTTAAAAGGCATGTACTAATCACAGAAAACAGTATTATCCAATGTGAGCAAGTATACAGAGTTGCTTAAGCCTAGGAAAAATGTGGGAGAAAGATACATTTAAAGCTAGTCTGAGCATATTAGACACATCTTGAATGTCAAATTCAGATAATTCCTTAATTTAATGGACATTAAAAAATTATTGAAGGTCTTAAGAGGGGAAAAAATGATCCGAATTACACTGTAGGACATTTAAACTGACACCCAAGCAGATATATGCACACCCATGTTTATTGCAGCTTTTTCACAATAGCAAGGAGTTGGAAACAACCTAAGTGCCCATCAACAAACGAATGGCTAGAGAAGCTGTGGTATATTCGCACAATGGAATACTATGCTGCATTAAAAACAAGGAACTCATGTAATATTACTCAAAATGGTTGACTCTGGAAAACATTATGCTGAGTGAAATGTCCCAGTCACAAAGGGACAAATATTGCATGGTGCCACTGTTGTAGAATGGGACTGTCCTTGGGGTTGGGGAGAGACTGAGTAAGATGGGTTCAATAATGTATACTGCTCTGAAACAGAGAAGGGAGAAAACTGTTTAAAAGAGATATGTGATTAGGTATTTCTGTCATGACAGGAGTTTAGAGCGATGGCTACATGGTGGAGTGGACCTGGGGGAGAGTTTGTAAAATAATGAAAGAATCTTTTCTTTTACTTTTCCAAGAGGATAATGTCTGGTGGGGGGGAGCCTTGGGAGGGGACAAATCTACAACAATGAATGAATGGAAATCCAAAGCCTCTGTAAATTTTCACTGAAATTAATAACAAATTTAAATTAAAAAAAAACGAATTAAGTTAGAGTAAGGATGGCAATGGAACCACCTTACCTCTGTAACTTGATTTGTGCTACTACTAGAACCTCTACTCAGAATATTATTGCTTTTCAATTTTTGACTCATGCACTTTTAACTTGTTAGTTAAATTTGTATCTTCTAGGCTGCAACACTTCCATGATACATCTTCAAGGATATGAACATGTACGGTGAAGTACAATTGATAACAGTGCATCTAAATTCCAAAATCAATCTCCGTAATAGTCTATGTGTTTCCTACTGCCAAGGGGGCCCTTTAGAGTAGTGAGAGAAGACATTCACCCTGAAACCCACAGCGTCCCTTTTCAGCAGGAAGTAGCTAAGAGAATACGCCATCCCCTTTTCCTTATGAATCAGGGTGAAGTCTCTCTCAGGGAGGAGTGATAGGGAATGGCAAGGGACACACTGACAAAGGAGATTAATCAGAACTGGCTTTGACAAGCCCTGTGGCAATTGGACAATTAAAACAGACATTGGGGGAGGGGAAAGAAGAACAAACTGGGGATGAGGGTGGAGAAACAGTGCAACAATGAATGAATGAAAACCCAAAATCTCTGTAAATGTTCATTAAAACGAATAAAATAAAAAAAAATGAACTGTGTGATGGTCTAGATTAGAAATAAAAAGAGAAAACAACAAAATAAGTTAACATACTAAATCCTGACAAGAACATTAAAGAGAGTGGTATATTATTCAGAGAGAATAAATTTCTTTGTTTCTTATCTCCCCCTCTCCTGTAATTTGTAGGTCTTAATTGTCTGTGACTCTCTTATTCATTAATTACATATTATTTATTACATTCCAGAAACAGGGATTAGAGCAGGATTAAGGGAGTGACTGCTCAATCTAGAGATGCAAATTAGATTTACAAGGACTAGAAAAACTCTTTTTTAATAGCTGTGTGTGTGTGTGTGTGTGTGTGTGAATGTGTGTGCGCGCGTGTGCGAGATAGATAGATAGATAGAGAGAGAGAGAGACACCGAAAAGAGATAAAGATAGATATGTTCTAATTACAAAACATTTTCATAAATTTAATATTGGAAACCAATGGACCGTGATTATTATTCGGAAATTACTTCATAGGCAGTTAGTGTTCAGCTTAAAGGAGTGAATTTTCAGTTGAAAAGAGAATGCCTTTCCAAAGAAAGTTATCCCAGTAGATTAAATATGAAAAAAAACAAATGTGGTATTAACCTTTTTTTAGCCATTACAGTTTGCCTTCTCTGATTTCCAGCTACCTTAATTTCAAGCAAATAGTCTTGCAAATCAATATGGCTTTGCAAATCGCCAACAACTGTGGGACTAGGATAAAAGAAAGAATGTGTTTACACACTCAGTGGGGAAAGACTTGTGACAGCAAGACTTGATGGACACTGGAGTAGACCCTGTTGGTGAGATCTGGTGATGGCATTAGAGAGATTGTGGAATTGCTTTGGAGAAACTATACAAGGTGTAATGAGAGGAGCCCTGAGGAGGCCACAATTAAAGGTTTTTGCTGTTCTTGCTGGATGCTTGAAAGAGTAATTTTTAACTGTTCTAAGATAAACCTTGCTGGATGATTTGCATTTGACTTCTGAATTGAAACCAGATCCTGGACTAATTGAGGAAATATGTTCTAGAACTTGAGCTAAAACCTGGACTTGTATTGTGAAATATTCTTTACCTCTCCCACTCTCCAAATTCCTTCTCTAATAAAACCCATTGTTGATACAACAACTGTAAACCTGTGAGTCAGCAATGAATAAACAAACTTCTTGCTGTTGGTGTGACTCTACAGGCACCATGGGGCTGGGCTATGGGCTCTTTGCTCTCTGCTCTGGGGCAATGAGGAGTTGTGTTATTCTCAGTTCCTCTGGCTCTTGTAGAGAGTCTTGCAGCCTGTTCCCCTATGTCTGGTTTTCTGCTTTGTCTGAACACAATGGTACATCTGGTGTATGTTGATTCAACATAAGAGATGTAATATTAAGTGATGGATGTTCAAGTGTTATGGTGATATAGTAGTTAATCATTGAAATGTGAACCATAAGGTTAGATATTCACACTTACCAGCCTGTCAGAGGGAGAAAGATGTGGTAGTACATGTCCTAAAGATTTTCAACCTTCAAAACTCTATTGAGCAGTTCTACTCTGTCCAATGTTGCTATAAGTTGGAGTTGACTTTGATGGCAGTGGGATTTTGATTCTGATGAACATTTCAGTTACTTTAAATGAAAATATTATTATTTTTTTCTACTTTGAATGAGGAATATTAAGTGAAAATGCTCCTAAATATATTAACATGATATTTCATTAGATTTAGTAAAGATTCTTATTTTATTACAAAATATTAGTAAGCTCAATGGACTTAAGTAGGAGAGTCAGCATTGCACCTTTTCAAATTTGCTCTTCTGTGTATTGAAATATATTTCTCTAAATTCCTATTCTGTAACTTTTTATAAATTTGAGTAGACATAAGAGAAATAATTCTATTTCCTAGGGGAAAAATGCTTCTAGACAATAAGTATTGAATCTATTCTTTGCCTTACTCTACTAAATTTAAATATATTGTAGAAGGGGAAAGAAAATAACCAACAAGATGTTTGACTACTTATCATGCCACCTCCAAAGGGGAGAAGGTATATATATGAGAAAAAGGACTCTCAGATTGGATGGTGTATTTAGGTCATCTGATATGACATTTAATTTGCAATAAAAGGTACAAATGCTAGGAAGACAAGATTCAGTCAAATGGGAGTCAATTCTCTATATGCTGTCTCTGACATTATCATATAGATGGAGATATAAATATAAATGAAGAATGCTATTACTTGCTGAATAAATTCTATTTTTTCTTCAGTTTAAGATTTGTGCATATTAAATATAAAAATAAAATATTATCTACTATGTGTTTATCCAGAGAACATATTTAAATCCTAAAAGAAAAAATAATTCGTAAGAAATACAAACAGGTTTTTTAATAAGCAATTGAAAATCAAGAAAGGTATGTGTCAGAATTACAGTAATTCACCATACTTATTCAGTCTTTACATTGAGCAAGTAATTCTAGAACCTGGACTATATGAAGAAGTAGCATCAGGATTAGAGGAGGTTAATTAACAACATGGAGTATGTAGATGACACAAATTTGCTTAAAGAGTGTGAAGAGAATGTGAAGATGATATTCAAGTATGTGAACCTTCTGTACAGATAAGACATCAGTAGGAAAAAACCCTAAAATCCTCAAAGCTAGACCAACAAAAAGGAGCTCTCACGGCTTAGTAGAAAAAAAAGCTGTGCTACAATCCCAAAGGCATGTGCTTCGAATCCATGAGCTGCTCTTCGGGAAAAGGATGAACCATCACCTCCCATGGGATTAACTGTCTCAGAAAATTTACCCAAGGGTCAGCTATGGATTGGTTCTGACTCAACGGTACACAACAATAGATCAACAAACAAAAGAAAGGTAGAGATACTGATGTTGTCAAAAACTTCAATTTGCTTGAATCCACAGCCAATACCCATGGAAGTTGTTGTTTTTATATGCCATGGAATTGTCTGTGACTCCTAGCAACACTATGCACAATAGCTCTGAACTCTGTCGTGTCTCTTGACCGATCTCACTGTCTCCAACACATCTGCCTCCAAAACTGAGTTACTCCGTCAATCCATCTCATCCATGTTCTCTCTTGCATTGTCCTTCCAGCTCTCTATACATAATGCTGTTCTCCCAGGACTGGTTTTTCCTGGAAACCTGCACAAAGTATGTGAGATGAAGCTTCAAAATCCTTGCCTTCAGGGAGGAGCTTTGTTTCACCTTCTCCAGGACAAACATATTTGTTCTTTTGACAGTCCATGGTATGGTCAATTTTTTTTCTCCAGCACCATAACTCAAAGATATTGATTCTTCTTCTATTATCCTTAGTCATTGTTCAGCTCTCCGGTGCATATAGCAAATAACTGTGAAGACCGTGGCCTAGATCAGGCACACCTTAGTCCTTACACTGACATTGTTGCTCTCCAGTAATCTGGAGAGGTCCCTGACAGCAGATTTACCTAATGTAATTTGTCTTTTGGTGTTCTGAGTTATGATGCCAAGATATGTATTGTGAAACTGAGCAAGTTGAAATTGTAAATAATCACAATCTTTTCTCCATCTATCATGGTACTGCAAATTGGCCCACTGGTGAAAATTCTTTGACTTCTTGATGTCAAACTTCAATCAATATTGAAGACTACAGTCCTTGACAATCTTCAGCAAACACTGCACGTTCTCCTCAATTTCAACAAGCACGGTTGTGTCATCTGGACAAAATAGGTTGTTGATGAGTCTTCCTCCAATTCTGATGCCTCATTCTTCCTCATAAAGTCCAACCTTCCTAATAATCTGTTCTAGTTACAAATTGAAAAGGTATTACCCATGGAAGTAGTAGCCAAGAATCTCAGTAATTATTTCACTGGGTAAAACTGTTGCAATAAAAAAATATTCACAACAACCCCCCCAAAAAACACAATGAAACAAAAAAAAAAAAAATTGAAAATGTTGAAAAGAAACACGTTACCATGAAGAGCTTGTGAGTCAAGTAATGAATTAAAATTATGGTAGTAGCAAAGAATATTGGTTAGATCTCCAATTGCAGAAGAAAGAGCAAATCTACCTTGAAGTAAGCACAACCAGAATTCTCCTTAGAAGCAAGGAATAGGGCATTGTCTCTCATTTTTGACATGTTATCAGGAGGGACCTAGGCCCTGGAGATGAGCAACATGCTTAGTAAAGAAGAGACTCAGTGGAAATATGGAAGATTCTTAACATGACAGGTTATTACAGAGACTGAAAAAAGTGGATGTAAATATGACTGTGATTGTAAGGATGGTGTAGAAGTCGATTACATTACTAACCTATTGGATAGCTACGAATCAAAATTCACTTAAATGACACCTAATTCCTATGTAGAACAGGGATATTATTTTTTTCTATTAAATCAATTAAAAATAACTGAAAAATGTAACTTCTTAAATGTGCCTAGATCCCAAATTTGTATTCCCCTACCTCAACTCTACAACACTATAAACTGTCTTGTGGCCTCTCCAAATGAATATCAAGTGGAAATCACAAATTGCCATGACTAGCATTTCAGGAAATAGCAAATGACTAAGAACCGAAGAAAATAAAAGAGGAAGTTCAAGTTGGCATGAAGGAATTGACAAAAAACTACAGCCCTCATAATTTATTGGGATCCCAATCAACATATTTCAACCAACAGTTGCAGCGGATATGTTCACCATGCTGTGCCACGAAATCTGGAGGACAACTACCTGGCCAACTGACTGGAATGTATCAATACTTCTTCTCATTCCTAATAGAGCTGATCCAACAGAATGTGGATAGTATCAAACAATGGCATTAATACAACATGCAAGAAAAATCTTGCTGAAGATAGTTAAAAAATTACTAGAACAGTACACTGATAGAGAGCTGGCAGAAATGCAAGCTGAATATTAGAGGTCATGGCACTACAAATACCAATGCTGATGCCAGATGGATCATGAAGGGTAGAGGGTCAAGGCAGGAAAGAAAGACCCCGGAAGAGCTGGATTGACACAGTGACTCTTGCAGTGGGGTCAGATGTGTCAGAGATGGGGAGGTTAGCTTAGGACAGGACAAGAATCAGAGTAATTGTTCATTGATTCACTATGAGTCATTGTCAATTCAATGGCACACATCAGCAACCTTCAAATTTTCTATATATACTAAATTAAGGTGTTATAAAAATTTGTGGGTTTTAAGCATATAAGGTTCAAAGAAACATGTACAAAATCCATAAATATAGGTTTTGAAACAAACTGCCTGATTATGATCACTAGTTTTTCTATTTATTTATACAGTTTTGAGCAAGTAGTATCCATATTTTATTTCTAATCCACAGTCCTAGCCAAATGGAAGTGGGGTAGATCTGTCTAATATGGTTACAGGTAAATGAACACTTAGAACAGAGCTTTAAAAGACACTGTTTCTGTTATTTGCAGTATAATTAATCAAGTTCATTTTAAGGTTGTTGTCATAGCCACATTTTTTAAAATGCAGTTATCAATATTTTCCCATAATTTAATTTTATATATATATATATATAGTTGTTGTTATGTACTGTCAAGTTGTAACTGATTCATATTTGAAGATTTTGCCGGTCTTCAGAGACAGTCAATCATACAGGAGGCTACCCATTTTTCTATCATTTGCATTTCCACGAGTTACTTTAGTTTGCCATGGGAATAAAGAAGAGTATGTGTTAAAGATGTGTCATTTCTCCATTTCACTTCAGTATGTATGCTAAGGAATAGTTCCTGAATCCAGACTCTGAAGAAGAGTGTGGCATAAGGATGAGAGGAAGATGTGCTAGGCCGATGAAACACTTGCTGCAAGTGAGTGGGATCTGAAACGCTTGTGGCACAAGGTCAATGACTAACTTTCAACATGGATTTCATCTTAACATCATTAAGACAAAGGTGTTTATCATTGAGCTAGTGGGCAAAGCCATGATCAATGGAGAAAGGATTAAAACAAAATGGTTTCATCTTGTTTGGACCCATAATCAACATCCTTGATACCAACAGTCAGGAGTTAAGGACATGTACTGTGCTTTGGGCAAGCCCACTTGTCAATGATCTCTCCAAAACACTGAACAGCATTAATGTCAGTTTGAAGACTAAAATGTGGCTTACTCAGGCCATGGTCTTTGCAATTACTTGCTATGCATCTTAAAACTTGAACGATGACTAAGGATGACAGAAGAAGAATTAATGCCTTTGGACTATAGTGCTCGAGAGAGTACTGAACATTCCATGGACTACCAAAAAAACAAACAAGTGTTCCTTGTAAGGCAAAGATCACAAATGCTTCCTCTCTAATGCTTTGGACATGTTGCTAGGAAAGGATATTCCTTAAAAAAAGAATATGTTTACGGCATTGAAGTCTATGGGGGAGAGAATAGTCTAAAAGTATTATATCTTAGGGCATTATTTTTATCGTAGGAGTATGCAATGAGGGTTGCAGAGTGGATTATATTTGGGGGTAGGGGGTGGGGTTTGGGGAGGTGTGTGTGGGGGAATTGTACCAATGAGTGAGTTTTTCTTTTGCTTTTCAAGGAGAGGAGCAAATGGGGGGGAGGGGTTTGTGCGGGGAGAAGGGTGCAACAATGAATGAATGGAATCCCAAAATCTCTGTAGATGTTCATTGAAATGAAAAATAAACAACCTAAATTTTAAAAAAGAAAAAAAAGAATATGCTAGGAAGTGTGGAGAATCAGCAAAAGACAGGTAGGCTCCCTTCGGGATGCATTGATATGGTAACTGCAGGAATGGGCTCAAGTGTGTCAGAGATGGTGAGGATGGTACAGTATAGGACAGGATTCAGGTTTGCTGTAAAAAGGGTCTCTCTGACTTGACTTGATGGCACTTATCAACAACAACAAAACAGTAGAACAAAAATGGAACGCTTACAGCGTAGTGGTTAAGAAAAGCACTGCTATAGCTAAAGCATTTGCTCCAAATCCACCAGCTTCTTGGAATACATACACAAACACATGCATATATTTCCTAAAGTGTGTGCGTGAGGTGTTTCTGTATCTTGGTATTGTGTTGGTAATGAGTACTGAATACCCTATGGACTGACAAGAGAACCGACAAGTCTGTCTTGGAAGTGCAGTCAGAGTGCTCTACGTCAAGAAGACACATATTGCAATATCGTTTATACTTACCAGCTTCTTAAGTCAGAACTCACCTGATGACTTTTTTTATTTTTGGCACAGTTAAACAGAGCAGTTTTTCTATTTACTTGAGTTATTATAAACACTTAAGAGCAAGAACAGGACTGTGATTCTCAGTGATATAAAACTAGTTCCCTAAACAATGTTTCTTAATCTTAAGAGCTCAATAATCCTTTGTTCAATGAGTAAATGAGTCAAAAATGTAGAATTTTTCAGCAATTAAAGGTATATAAAAATGGATTGTACTGCATTGAAAGATAAAGAGGTTTCCATCACTGATGTAAGATTATCACTACAGTTTGCTATGGAAAATACATCTGTCCTGTAATATCATAAATTAATTTAAATTTGTAAAGACATTAAAGGAGTCCCTCCAATTCTCCATTCTATGATCTTATTCTAGCAAACCTGAAATCAAGACATACAGTTAAAATAGAACTGAAGGGAGCTCTTTTGACCTAGTGGTAAGCAGTTGCACTATCAATCCAAAACCAAGTGCTTCTAAACCAGCAAATGCTCTGTGGGAGAAATAACAGACAAGCTCTTTCATCCAGTTTACAGTTCCTGAAAACCCACTGGAGGTTCAGGTATGGGTCAATTCCAACTAGATGGTACATAACAGCAGCAACACTTATGTTTCCATCTTCAAAGTAACTCTATCTCTGCTAAAGAAAAATGTAAGGGTTGTATTAGAAAATCTTATGTGTTAAGAAATTTAATAGTATTTAATTTTTTTTTCAGAAAATTTAAGCTGTAAAGTCTTAAAGCCAAAGCACAAGGAAGATTTCAAGATACTAAAGAGCTGAACAGAAGATTTCAAAAGGCAGCACAGGATGACAAAGTAAAATATTACAATGAAAAGTGCAAGGAGCTGGAGTCAGAAAATCAAAAGGGCTGAACTTGCTCAGGATTTCTTAAGCTCAAGGAACTGAAGAACAAATTCAAACCTCAAGTTACTATAATCAAGGATGTTTTAGGCAAAATATTAAATGATCCAGGAAGTATTAAAAGAAGATGGAAAGAATAGACTGAGTCACTGTATCAAAAGAAATTGGCAGACACAGAAGAATTTAATGAAATAACATAGGAGCAGGAGCCTATGGTGATGAAGGCAGAAGTTCAAGCTGCTTTGAAGGAAATAGCAAAAAATGAGGCCCCAGGAATAGATGGTATACCAATTGACATATTTCAGCTGCCCTGGATGTGCTTACCAAGTTGTGCCAAAAAAATCTGGAGAACAACTACTTGGCCCGTTGACTGGAAGAGATCTATATTTGGGTGACCCAACAGTGTGGAAACTATAGAACAATCTCATTGATTTCACAAGCAAGCAAGATTCTACTGAAGATTACCCAAAAATGACTGGAACAGCACATAAGCAGAGAACTGCCAGAAGTCCAAGCGCGGTTTAGAAGGGGTCATGGTACTAGAGATATTGTAGCCAATATTAGATGGATCTTAGCTGAAAGCAGGGAATACCAGAAGAATGTCTATCTGTGTTTCATTGATTACGCAAAGGCGTTTGACTGTGTAACTAAGATATTTAAAGTTGTCTGTTACTACTTTTATGCATTTCTTTCTGAAATTTCTCTTTAGTAATTATTGCCAGAGCTCTAATAGTATATATGTTTGACTGTGGATCATAGCAAAACTGTGGCTGACTCTGTGAAGAATGGGAATCCCAAAACACATGATCGTGCTAACGTAAAACTTATACTTGGACTAAGAGGCAGTCGTCAGAACAGAGGAAGGAAACACCGGATGGTTCAAAGTTGGGAATGGTGTACGCCAGGATGTGTCCTTTATCCATACCTTTCCAATCTGTATGCAGAACAGACTATCTGACAGGCTAGGCTCTATGAGGAGAAGTGTGATCTCAGGATTGCTGGAAGATCTATCAACAATCTGCGTTATGCAGATGACGCAATCCTGCTTTCTAAAACTGAGGAGGACCTGAAATGCTTGCTGCAGAGCCTTCAATATGGACTGAGGCTCAATATCAAGAAGATAAAGATTCTCACCACTGGTCCAATTGGCAGCATCAAGATGGATGGTAAAAAGATTGAGATTATTAATAATTTTAGTCTGCTTGACTCCACAATAAACACTCTTGGCACCGGCAGCCAAGAAATTAAAAAAATATATTGTGATGGGAACGTCTGCTGTTAGGGACCTGTCCAAAGTACTGAAGAGCAATAGTGTCACTCTGGAGACTAAGGTAGATCTGATACAGGCATGATCTTTGCAATCACTTATTATGCATCACAGAGTTGGACAATGACTAGGGAGGATAGAAGGAGAATTGATGACTTTAAGTTGTGGTGCTGGAGAAGAGTATTGATTATACTATGGACTGCTAAGAAAACAGATTCAACCTGGAGAGGGTAAAACCAAGCTGCTCCTTGGAGGCAAGGATTCTGGGGCTTTGTCTGACATACTTTGGACTTGTTGTAAGGAGGGACTGGTCCTTGGAGGGGGATCTCATGCTTGGGAGGGTAGAGGGACAGCACAGGAGGGGAAGACCCTCTATGAGGTGGATTAAGTGACTTGGGTAATCGGAATGGATGTGTTAGAGACAGTGCGATTGGCACAGGATAGAGCAGGGTTTAGGGCTGTTGTACCCAGGGTCCCTAGAGTCACAACTGACTCAACAGCATATGGCAATCACCAATACCACAACAACAACAACACTTTAAGTAATTTAAGTGTACCATTTTGTCTATCCTGACAAGTGCTATTTTGTCATTATATATATATACACACACACACATATATATATGATATATTTATCATACATGTTTTTATCGTACAATTTATCATACAGTAGTTAAATATATTATTTATTTAATAAATTTTGTAACTTTATTGAAGCTCTCATGGCCTACTGGCAAGAAACCCCAAAGGTGGGATTCAAGGCCACAACTGCTCCATATGAGAAGGATGAGCAAGTAATCCTCTTGCGTACTTCATTGTCTCTGAAAACTTGCCGGAGAGTCAGATATGGGTCAGTACTTTATATAGCAACAACAATTATATAGTTTCTGATTTTCACTTATTTTCCTGTTGGGACATTAAAATAAGATGGAATAAGATAATTTCCTTAATAACAGGCTATATTAAAATATCAAAAAGAAGTATAGCTCATTTTTCATTGTAAAAACATGGAATACAGTCTCAACCATTTAGTATTAAAATTAAGCCAATCCAATGAAATAATTCGTTTTCACTACCAGGTAGGTGTAAACAGTATGTAATGCTCATAATTTGTTCTTTAATCAAACATTACTTATTTGAATTTAAAAGGGTTGTTAACAATTTGTATATTTTCTAATTTTTATAAGCAGATTGTGCAAAGAAAATACAAAAATACTGTAAAACCAATAATATAATTTATAATGCACGAACAAAACTAAACACAAGGAACTGCTCAAAATACTCCAAACAATTTGTTGTTATTAGTTGTTGTTCAGTCGAGTATGACTCATAGTGATCCTATAAACAATGTATCCAAATTCTGTCCTATGCTGTATGCTGTACCATTCTCTCACTTTCTGACAAACTAGACCCCTTTGTCTCATTCACCATGTCAATTCACCTAATTGATGCTCTTCTTCTCTCTTGTTGTTCCTCCACCTTACTATGTGTGAGGTCCCTCTCAAAGTAAGAGCCTCTCTTAGCAACATGCCCAAAGTATGTGAGACAAAGCTTCATCATATTTTCCTTCAAGAAGCACTCTGACTGCACCCTCTTCAAGGTATATCTATTCTTTTGACAGTCCATAGGCTATTCAGTACTCTTCTCCAATACCAGAGTTCAAAGGCATCAATTCCTCTTCTGTCATCCTTATTCATTGCTCAACCATCATATTCATAGCAAGTGACTAGAAAGAGCATGGCTTGAATCGGGCACCTTAGTCCTTAAACTGACACCATTGTTCCTCAATAATTTGGCAAGATCTCTGAGTAGATATCCCCAGTGCAATTAGTCTTCTGATTTCCTAACTACTGGTACCAAAAGTTGTGATTATGGATCCAAATATGATTAAGTCATTGACAGTTTCAGCCTTTTCTCCATCTAGAACAAGGATGCCTGTTTGTCCAGTGGCAAGGATTTTTGTTTTCTTGACATTGAGATGTAACCCTAGTGAAGCTATGGTATTTGATCTTCTGCAGAAGTAAACACTTCAAGTCTTCACTTTCAGTGTGCAAGGTTTTGTCATCTGCATAAGATTATTGTTGCATCTTCCTCCAATTCTGATGCTATGTTTTTTTCTAGAATCCAGGTTATCAGATAGCTTGCTCTGCATACAAATGTTAAAGGCATGTTGAAAAGATACAACCCTGACACATACCTTTCTTAATTTAAACCATGTAGTGTTCTCTTATTCTATTCACACAATAAATTCTTCGTCTAAATATAGGTTTTACTTTGTTGTTTTGTTATTGTTACCATCAAATCAAGCACAACTCTATGAACTCTTTGAGTTACAACAACAAGTGTTCTCTTATTCTATTCACACAATAAATTCTTGGTCTAAATAAATGTTTTACATTGTTGTTTTGTTATTGTTAGGTACCATCAAATCAAGTACAACTCTATGAACTCTATGAGCCAAAGATCAAGTACAACTCTATGAGTCTCTATGACCCAAAGATCTGAACCCTGTTCTATGCTCTACTGTCCTCACCCTTCCTGAAACACAAGAGCCTAATGTATTTACCATGTAAATCCACCTGGTTGAGGGTCTTCTTTTCCTTCAGCAACCCTCCACCCTTTCCAGCCTCATGTCCCTCTCCAAAGACTAGCCCTTCCTAGCAACATGCCCAAAACACATGAGGCAAAGCCTCATTATTCCCACCTCCAAAGAGCATCCCAGCTGCACTCTCTCCAAAATGTATCTATTTGTTTTCTTGGCCATCTATGGTATGTTCAGTGCTTTTCTCCAACACCACAGATCAAAGGCTTTAGCGACCTTTCCAAATTATTGACTAGTAATGGCGTCAGTTTGATGACTAAGGTGCATCTTATTCACGGTATAAGCACAATTAAATGTTCTTGGATTCCCATTGTTCTCAGTGTTAGTCATAATTTCTTATGACCTTCATAGTCAAATGCCTTTGCATTGTTAATAAAGAACAAATAAAAAGTCTTTCAGTATTCCTTGCTTTCAGCCAGGATACATCTAATATCAGCAATGTTATCCATGAGTGCCAGTCTTTTCTAAATCCAACTTGAACATCTTGCAGTTCTCTGTCTATGCACTTTTATAGCCATTTTTTAGTAATTTTCAGCAGTATTTTGCTTTCATATGATAGTAATGAAATTTTCCAATAATCATCACATTCTATTGGATCATCTTTTTTTGGAAATGGGAGCAAATACATTCATCTCTTCCAGTTAGTGGACCAGACGGCTATCATCCAAATTTCCCGACATACACTGATGAGCATGTCCAGAATTGCCTATGTCATTTTCAATATTTTTAGTTTCTATCAAAGCAACTCACAGTAACATCATATGTTTAGATTACTCTCCGTAGACTTGTCATAGGTATGATCTTTCCAAAGCAGATCTTGATACTGGGTCAATTAAAATCATCAATTCTCTTGATAGCAAAATACTTACCCATTTGTGCATTACAGAGAATCTTCTGTAGGATATAGTTTCTAAATATTATAATCCTAAATTTGAAAAATTAAGAAAAACCCTAGAAAACATCTTTGTAATACTTTTTAAAAGTCATCATGAACATTATTATTAATAATAAAGAGTGACCAAAATGTGGAAATTATTGAACAATAAACTGATGTCACACACAAACAAAATCTTGCTGAAGATTATCTAAAAATATATAGAGAACTACCAGAAATACAGGCTAGGTTTAGAAGAGTCTGTGACACTGGAGACATCATCACCAATGTGATATCAATCTTGCCTATCTGTGCTTCATTGACTAGGTAAAGGTATTTCACTTATGGATTACAACAAATTGTGACTAGGAATCCCAGATCATTTGACTGTGCTCATGGAAAAGTTATACTTGGAATAGGAAGCAGTCCTCAGAATAGAGTAAGAAAATATTCATGATTCAAAATCAGAAAAGGGGTGCATCAGAGATTCATGCTGTCTCCATAACTTCTCAATCTATATGCAGAATAGATCATTGGTGAGGCTGGACTTTATGAAGAAGAATGTGGCATGAGGATCAGAGGAAGACTCTTCAGTAACCTATAATGCAGATGACCTAATCTTGCTTATCAAAATTGAGGAGAATCTGAAACATTTGCTGCAGAAAGTTAAGGCCTGTAGTTTTTAATATGGATAGAATTTCAATATCAAGGAAACTAAGAGTCTCACCAATGGGCCAACTGGCAGCACCATGATAGTTGGAGGAGAGATTGAGGTTGCTAACAGTTTCAGCTTGCTCTGATCCACAATCAGCACTCGTAGCACCAACAATCAAGGAATCAAAGATTAATTTCATTGGGGAATTCTGCTGTCAGGGTCCACTTCAAAGTGCTATAGAGCAATAGTGTCAGTCTGGAGTCTAAGATACACCTGATCCAGGTCATGACCTTTGCTATGCACCAGAGAGTGAATAATAACTAAGAATCATAGAAGAAAAACAGATGACTTTGGGTTGCGGTTCTGGAGAAGAGTACCACCATACCCTGGACTGCAAAGAGAACAAACACATCTGTCCTGAAGAGGGTGAAACTAGGCTGCTCCTTGGAGGCAAAGGTTTTGAAGCTCTGTATCACATATTTTGGGCATGTGGCCAGAGAGGACTAGTCTTTGGAGAAGGACATCATGTTTGGAAGAGTGATGGGATAGGGTAAGAGAGGAAAACCTCAGGTGAGATGGATTGACACAGTAACTGGAGTCATGAGGATAGATGTGTTGGAGATGGTGAAACTGGTTCAGGATAGAACAGGGTTCAGAGATGTTGTAAAAATGGATGCAAGAGTTGTAGGTAACTCAATGGTACATAACAACAACAATAATATTTTATAGTTAAAAAGAATCAATTTTTAGTATAGTTTATATACTATTAAAATAAAAACTCTGGAATTATCTACAGTCTTTATTTTTTTATTATTCCTGTTTATTTATCTTTTCAAATATCACATAATGTGGTATAGAAAAAATAACTAATTTATGATAAAGCCCAATGCATAAATTTAAAAAAAAATCATGTTCAAATATTTGTTAATTATCCATTAAGAATAAAATATCATTCAAGGTAATATTTTTTTAATCCTTTCTATACTATTTTGAAGAAATTATTCTTAAAGGGCCATTTCAGATTGACTAAATTCAAAGAGAAATATTCTTCTAATTACCATGATACATGCAATTTCTTCTTGTCTAAATTTTACCGTTAAATAAGACTTTATTCTCTTATTCTTTTCTAAAATAACAAGCTGTAAAAGGAACTAATCTCTGTGGACCTACCAAAAAAACAGAAGTTTGTACACTGTATAAAAGCATTTCAGAGATTATATCAAGATTGCTTACAGTTTTAACACCAGCCTTTTGCTTTTCATGAATCTATATTAGTTAAAAGTCAAGTTTAACATCTTTTCTTAGCATGAGTTTCCTAAATGAATTTTTGTTCTTAAATATTATCTTAAATGCTAAATTTTTAAAAATACATTTTGAGGTGAGGTTTCAAGAAAAGATTATTCTGAATTTTGTTGTTGTTGTTTACCATTGCATTGGAACTGACTCATAGCTGACCTTCCAGAAGGTTTTCAGAGGTAATCAATTGTTTGGGAGGAGAGGGTTCATCTTTATCCCATGGAGCAATTGGTGTGTTACGTATCTTTGGTTTGGCAGTAAAATTTCTTACCACTAAGTCACCAGATGATGCTTATGTGAAACCTATACTTAGACCAGGAGATAATTGTTAGAACAGGCCAAGGCAACACTTCATGGTTCTAAATTGGGAAGGGTGAATGCCAGGGATGTGTCCTACCTCCACACCATTTCAATCTATGTGCAGAGCAGATCAGGCTGGACTCTATGAGGAGAAATGTAGTATCAGTATTAGAGGAAGACTCATCAACAATCTGCATTATGCAGATTACACAGCCCTGCTTACTGAAACTGAGGAGGACCTGAAGCACTTGCTGCAGAAGGTCAAGGACTGCAGTGTTTAATATGGAGTGAAATTCGAAAGTTTCTTATCATTGGGTCAATTGGCAGCATCATAATAGACGATGAAGAGACCGAGATTGTCCACAGCTTCAGATTCTTTAGCTCCACAATCAACACTCTTGATACCGGCAGCCAGAAAATAAAAATATGAACTGCATTGGAAAAGTCTGTTGTCAGAGACCTCTCCAAATACTGAAGAGCAATGATATCAGTCTGGAGAATAAGATTCACCTGATTCAGGATATAGTCTTTGCAATTACTTGATATGTGTCAGAAAGCTGGACAATGACTAGGGATGATATAAGGAGAATTGATGCCTTTGAGCTGTGGTGCTGGAGAAGAGCATCGAATATAGCATGGACTGCTAGGAGAACAAACACTTATCCTAGAGAGGGTGAGACAAGGCTGTTCCTTGGAGGGAAGGATTTTGACGTTTTGTCTGACATCTTTTGGACACATTACAAGGTAGGACCAGTCCTTGGAGAAAGACATCATGCTTGGGAGGGTGGAAAGATACCACAAGAAAGGAAGACCCTCAATGAGATGTTTCAGTGACTGGAGTAATGGGAACAGTTGTATTGGAAACAATAAATTTGGCACAGGCTAGAGTAGAGTTTAGGGCTATTGTACATAGGGTCATTATGAGTCACAGAAGACTCATGAGCACATAACAACAGCAACAGGTTCCCAACAACAACCAGAGCTCCCTTAGTCTGAATGCACTAGACAGAAAATTTTAGGACTCTGACAATCCTTTCCTCATAATATTTTTATAAAGAGAGCTGCATGTATACACTTCTCTAGAACTTACTACCTACCGTTTTCTTTTTTCTTTTGCTCAGTTTACATTAAGAGAAAAATGCAAATCTCTAGCAAAACACTTAGGGGAAAATAGTTGTAAGGTTTTTATTATGATATAAATATTCTTATTTCCTTATTTGCTAAAATTAAAGAGAGAATTTTTCTCAAAGGGCTTATCTGTGAAAGACATATAGGACGATGTTCAGCATAAATCTGACAACTAATATATATTGCTTGGATCATTTCTCAATAGTGGACAATATTTAGTTCTGTGATCAATATGTGCCAGAGTAAACTCAACAACAGCTAGCAAGAACAGCAGATTCACTCTGTATGTAATTGTACATAATTCCAAAGTCTATTTTATCTGCATTCATGGATGTTTTCCCTATGGTCTTCCTTATATAACAGCTAAGATTTTATTCTGTAATGTAAGAATAAAACAGAAAAAAATCACAAAGAAGTTTCTTATATAATATTTATACATGTCACTTCTCTGTTACTTTCAAATCTCAAGACTACTATTTAATAAATTATTGCTTTAAGAATAAAATATCACCCTCAACTCTCTAATTGATGCCAGAACTAACTTACAGCTGCTCCTCCACTGGGGTTTTTTAGGCTATAAATTTTACAGGAAATTCTCATGTAAAGCCACAGGTGAATTTTAGATGTTAGTGAAATGCAGCCTTTGGGTTAGAAGCACAACTTCCTATGGGCAATGCCACAAAGCTCCTTAAGAAGTAAAATAGTGGGGATAAAGGGAAAAAAAAACCCAAAGTAGGACTATTGAGATTTAACTTGCAGAGTTTATCATATATGGCTATTCACATTTGCATCTTAAAATAAGCTTCAATCAATATTATACAATGCATTCTCCTCTCAAAATAAAAGGAGCGTTCATGATCAAGTGGATAGAACTGCATTACCAACCTGAAGGTGTACAGTACAAATCCACCAGTTGCTCCTTCAGAAAAAAAGATGCGTATTCTCCTACTGCAGATGTTCTAGCCTCTGAAAACTCTGAAGGGTCAGCTATGATTTGAGTCATACTCAGGGGCATTGATACAGATCAGAATAAAACATATTAAAATGCAGCAAAATTTAAAATGGCTATCACTGCATGCTATGGATGTAATTGTGTCCACTCTGCTCCCCTGATCTCACTTTTCCTGCCAAGAGAACAAGCATGTACCAACTTTTTGGGACAAGATTCTCAATATTCTATTGATATCCTCTGCATTATCATCTGAGGTAATTATCATATGTGCTATAAATCCTAGACTGTATAATGTTCGTGAGGCAAGAGTCATGGCAGAATAGATTGAATCTTAAGTCAATCTCATCCAGGATAGAAAAGAACTTTAAAAAGTAAATAAAATGGTACAAACACTCCGGAAGGCAGTTTTGCATTTCCTCAAAAAGCTGAACATATAAATTTCATATGATCCAGTTATTCACTGCTTGGAATATACCCTGAGAAAATTATAACTAAGGCACAAATGAAAATTTGTACACCAATGTTCATAGCAGAGTTATTCACCATCGCAAGAACATGGTAACAGCTCAAATGTCCAACTACAATCAAATGGATTGAGAAATTGTGGTACATTCACATGTTGGAATACTATGCAGCATGAAAGAGTAATGATTTTAAAGATCACTAACTTGAGAGGGACGGAGAGCATTATGTTACATGAACTAACTCAGTCCCATCAGGATAAATTCTGTACAAGATCACACTTTTAGAACATGTATGAGGATCCAAGGAGGGGAACAGAGAGGTGAGGATGGACAAGGGGTTAATCATACGATCACACAATTTGATGGGTGGAGGGAGAGATAGGTAAAGGAAAAGAGAAATATCTGGTGTGGAAAACAACACATACAAACTTTGTAAGTGAACAAGTATAAAATAAAAAGTTTATTTAAAAAAATGAAGAATTGTGTTATCTCCCTTCATCAGGAAAGAAAGTCTGACATGGAAGCATACCTTTTGAACTCCAGATTCCTGCTTTGAGAACCTAGAGACCCAGCTCAATTTTTGAAAGATCAATGTCAAGACATATGAAGACATCAAAAGAATACAAGAACCATAGATATTAGAGAGAGGCAAAGACGTTCCTCTAGTGTCAACAGGGATAAAAAGCCTTCCACTGGAGGTGTCAACCTATATTTAGACTTCTAGCCTCCTCAACTGTGAGACAGTATATTTGCTTTTTAAAGTCATCTACTTGTAGTATTTCTGTTGTAGCAGCATTGTTGTTGTTGTTGTGTACTGTCAAGTTGGAACAAACGAAAGCTGATACTCCAGTGGGTTTTCAGAGGCAGTTAATCGCAAGGGAGGAGATTGCTGATACTTCTTCCGCAGAGCATCTGGTAGCCTCGAACAGCGTGCCTTTGGGGCTGCAGCGCAGCTTTGTGCCACGAGGCCACCATAACTTCCTAGCAGCTATAGTGAACTAAAACACCATGCAAGAAAAAGTAATATTAATATTTAGGGAAGTAGTGGAACATTTTATTTTAACAATTCCTTTTTAATTAGAAGAAAAGGAAGAGACGCTTGATCAAATTCCTGCTGCTAGATCTCGGCATGATCAGCTTGCCTTACTTCACTTTCATTCACTGGCAATTTAATAAGGTTGTTGTTGTTATGTGCCATCAAGTCACCTGTGACTCATAGCGACCCTATGCACAACTGCTCTAAATCTGATATATTCTGTGCCAAGCTTATTGTGTCCGATACACCTATATCCCCCCCCCCCCGTTACCCCAGTCACTGAATCAGTCCATCTCATTGAAGGTCTTCCTCTCCTGCACTGTCCCTATACCCCTCCAAGCATGACTTTCCTCTCCAAGGACTGATGCCACCTTGCAACATGTCCAAAATATATCAGATGAAGCTTCAGAATCCTTTCCTCCAAGGAACAGCCTGGACTCACCCTTTCTAGGATGAACATGTTTGTTCTCCTAGCAGTCCATGGTATATTCTTATACTCTTCTCCATCATCGCAGCTCAAAGACATCAGTTCTCCTTCTGTCATTCTTAGTCATTGTCCAGCTTTCTGATGCATAGCAATTAATTGCAAAGAATATGTTTTGGATCAGGGGCACTTTAGTCTTCAGACTGATGTCTGTAAAGAGGTCTTCAGTACTTTGGAGAGGTCTCTGACAGCAGAGTTTCTCAGTGCAGTCTGCATTTTAATTTCCTAGTTGAAAGTATCAAGAGTTTTTATTGTAGAACTGAAGCTGTGAACAATCTCAATCTCTTCACCATTTATCATGATGTTGCCAATTGGCCCAGTGGTGAGAATCTTTGTTTTCTTGATGTTGAGCTTCCCTCCATACTGAAGGCTGTTGTCCTTGACCTTCTGCAGCAAGCATTTCAGGTCCTTCTCAGTTTTAGCAAGCAAGGTTGTGCCCTCTGCATAACACAGATTGCTGATGAATCTTCCTCTAATCCAGATACCACATTTCTTCTCCTAGAGCTACCCCTCCCAGGTAATATTATTCTACATATAGATTGAAAAGATATAGAGATAGGACACATAACTGTAGAAAATGTAATGAGATTAGCTGTAAAGTTTTGAAGACCTTCAAAAACTTGATATCTTAAGTAGTTCATAGGGCCAGAAAATAAATAACTTTTAAGGAAAATTTTAGTGGGCCAGGCATATTATAAATTGTGAGGATGGCACAAGATAGAGGAAGGTCTGTTGTTCCTCCATAACTTGTAGTTGATTCAAAGGCACATGACAAAAACAATAATATTCTGAAATAATAAAATGTATCTATCTATTCAGAATATAAGTAATTTGTAAGAAACCTTTTCTAAGATAAAAATATTTTGGATCATGAGATCCCATGGCTGTTGTTGGATAGGACTCATAGCAACACTATAGGGAAGAGTAAAATTGCCCTAGAGAGTTTACAATGCTGTAATTTTTATGTAAAGGGATAACTATATCTATTTCCTACAGAGATACTGGTGGACTGGATCCATCAATCTTTCATTACGTACTACTGCACCATCAAAGTTCCATACTGATCTTTAAAAGCAACAAAAAACAAAACACATGTAATATTTCCATAATTCTTGTTGTCATTATTATACGCCATTGACTCTTCTATGACACATAATAACTATACGAACAACAGATATTAATCTTGCTGTATACTGAGTCAGTCATACTAGCTCTGACACACCTAACTCCATTACCACCGTCACTGTGTTCACCTCATCCTGAGTCTTCCTTTTTTGTGCTGACTCTCCACATTTCCATGCGTGATACCCTGTTCAAACGACTTGCCTCTTCTAACAACATACCCAAAGTATATGAGCTAGAGTACCACCATTCTTGCTTCCAAGGAACATATTTGTTTCACCCTCTTGAGGTTAGACCTGCTTGTTTTCTTGGCAGTCCATGGTATGTTCAATCATTACTGGATATTTGCAACTATTCCTCTTCAGTTGTTGTGTTGTGTGGGAGCCCTCTTATTAGAAGACATTAAAAGCTGAAGAGAAATAATTGCAAATATCTGCTATAATTGAAATTTGGAGCACATGAAGTATTACTATAGGAAAATTAGCATTGTAAAAAATGAAATGGGATGCATAAAGATTGACAAGCTACTCATCAGCAAGCTGAGATGAACTGGCATTTCCACTTTGAATAATATGATCTACGGAGCTAGAAATAGAAAATTAAGGAAAAATTGGGTTTCATTCATAGTAAAAAGAAATCATTTCTAGATCCATCCTGAAGTAGAATTTTCTACATGACAAGATGCTATCCTTATACATATAGTGAATTCCTGTTAATTCAACTATCATTCAAATACATGCACAAACAACTAAATCCAAAGAGAAGGAAATAGAAGATTTCCACCAACTTTTATAGTCTTAAATCAATCAAAAATGCAACCAAGAAGAATTAATAAAAACTGGTGACTAGAATGCAAAAGTTGGGAACAAAGAAGAAAGACCAGAAGCTGGAAATTTTGGACATGGTGACAGAAATGAAGCTAGAAATAGAATAATATAATTTTGTACACCAATGATTTATTAATTAAAAATAGATTTCCATACTTCTCATTGTTGCTGTTTTTGTTATGTGTCATTGAGTCACCTGCGACCCATAGCAACCCTATGTACAGCATCGCTGAGTCAGTCTCACTAATTTTGACACACCAACCCGCATTGCCCCAGTTACTCTATCAATCCATCTCAACTGGAACTTAGGTACCTTAATTATCTAGCAAAGCTATAACAGAAATACCAAATGCAGATGGCTTTTTAAAAAAAAAACATAAATTTAATATCTTGTAGTTGTAGGGGCTCAAACTCATTGCTGCTGAATCAGCCATTGGGTTTTGAACTTGTAAATTGCAAGAGAAGGGACTTTTTTTCCCCTTTAGAGTCACTGGTAGGTAGCTTTTGGTTTAGAAGAGCAACAACTCAGTAGGGACTGCATTACTAGAGAAGACTTCCTTTCTCTTTGGCCTCTGGCAGGGAGTGAAATGGGGGGAAGATCTTAGCTTCTTTCAATACTTGTAGACCTTGAGCACCTTGAAGTGTTTGTTTTACTTGTGCCTTGATTCAGCTCTTCCTTGTGTTTATATTGGCACAGAGACTCTGAAATCAAAGGACTAAGTCTAATACTGGGTTCTTCTTTCTTGACAGTTCTGAGAATCGCCCCTTTTTGCTAATATCTATCTCTTCTTATGTTTGTAAGAGAAAAAGGATATAGGACACACTTAGGGAAATACCTTTTGCAACAGCCCAGGCTCTGAGTTGAATAACGTGTTATTGTCATTGTTAGGTGCTGTTGAGTTGATTATGACTCATAATGATCCTATAAATAACAGACCTAAATTGTGTCCTATCCAACCCCACCATCTCTGATACACTTGAGCCCATTGCTACAGTCACCATGTCAATCTATCCAACGGGTATCTTTCTCTATTTTGGTGCCCTTCCGTCCTTCTAAGCAGGATACCTTTTTCCAAGGAATAGCCTTTGCTTAGAAACATATGCAAAATATGAAAGACAAATCTTTGTTATCCTTGCTTCAAGGAGTACTTCAGCTGCAACTTTTCCAAGACGTACTTGTTCATTCTGCTGACAGTCCATGGGATATTCTATTAAAGGCATCAATTCTTTTTCTGCCATCCCTATTCATCATCCAGCTCTCAGATGCTAGTGTTAATTCTTTCAGAGAAGAGTCATTAATGAATACCTAAACTAAACTAAAAACAACACATTTGTGGAGTTCCAAAATAATCCCATCCAAATACTGAATGAACATAAAAGAATAAATGGTAATTTAGTCATCATCTTAATTAAGTAAATAAAGTTCACTTGGTAAATTCATATGGTTGCTACAATATTGCTATTAATAGTACAGAATCTAAAAATAATAATTTAGAATATAAATTAAATTAGGAGCATTCTGTAAACTGAATGTTTATTATTTTAAAAAATATCAAGGTCATAAAAGTAAGTGAACGATACAATAATTATTTCAGCTTGAATGAGATTGGAGAGAAAATAATAAATGCTATTTGTTATCTGAGGTACGATCTTGGAGTATAAGGAGTTGTTATGTGTCATAAAGTTAACTATGACTCACAGCAACCCTATGCACAATAGCTCTGAACCCTGCTGTAGTTGGAGGTTCTTTGGACATTTGACAAGGAGGAAAATGACAAACTCATGCAGGTAGAGCTCAGACATGTCCTTACCCCCATGAGAGGAAAGATGACGGCCGAGGAGGTGGAGATTGTCTGGGAAGGACATGAGGATAGCAATGGCTCTATCAACTAAGAAGACTTCCTGAAACACATCCTCAGTGTCTTAACTCTGCAGATCCCACAGGGTCTGACAGTGGCCCCTTCCATCACGATGTCACCCTGCCTAACCTCACCCTGTGCACGAAGAAGTGTGCTCCTGCTGCTTAGAATGTAACCTATTGTTTCAAAAAAAAGACAGTTCCTCCTTTTCGGAGAGGGGCGGGACAAGTAATAACTGAGTGTTTGGTGAAATATTGCTTCTGGGATGTCATTATTTTTTTAACACTCTCAAA
>NW_006399894.1:6281326-6298666 GCF_000299155.1 Elephantulus edwardii
CAAACACATATACACAAAACTTTGTTTATAATTCTGTTTACCCTTAAGTACAATACAATAAGCGGAAGCCTTTCTTCACTATTTGTAAAGCCCTTCTCTTCTCCAGTAAGAAATTCAGTGCTTTTATGATTAATAGGTTTACTTGTTTGCTTATATCCTATGTGGTGAATCTCCTGACTCAACAGTCTATTTTCTTATTCTTATTAGTGGTCAGGCTCATTCACGACTATAATCATGTTTTCCACTTTGGAGCCTCTTTGTCTTTAATCCTTTACCATATTGGTTTGGTCCAATCCAAAGAGGGGAAAGAAAAGAAGAGAATAGGGAGACAACGAAAAGGAAGAGGAAAAGAATAAAGATGAAGAGGAAAGAAAAATAGTTGCTTAAAAAAAAACCCAAAAATGAAAAAGTGAAGAGAAGAGAGAAAAGGAGTTAACACGTTTTAAAGAACAGAAGTATTTAATTAGATTAAAATGTATAGTATTATCCACTTTCTGTTGCTTGAAAAATATGTGTTTTCAGCTTTAACACCAGTGTATTGGCTTCAAACATAGATAAAAGCCACACTAAATCAGGCAGGAAGGATTTTATTCCCCAGAAACATGTATCTAAAAATTATTGAGAAGAAAATTATTATAGTATATATTTTCTTGTTACTTCTCAACCTAGCCCTTATAAAAACAGAATGTGTAGGAGTCTTAGGGCTCTAGTACCTCATATATTTTATAAGTATGAATGACACTTTTCCTTATATTTGAAGTAGTCAGTTCTAAAAATTATAGCGTAGCTTAAACACAACTTTTTTCACAAACCATTTCCTAGACTCCAAAAATATCAGATATTTCTGTAACAGCAACAACAAAGTAAACCAGCTGCAATCAAGTTGACTCTGACTCAGGGAAACTCTAAATGGAGCCCTTGTTGTTGTTATTGTTGTTGTTGTTAAATGTTGTTGAGTATGACCCATAGTTACACTGTGAACAACAGATCTGAACCCTGATCTATCCTGTGTCATTTTTATTATCTCTGATATATCTGATCCCATTGCTGCAGCCACTGTGTCAAGCCATCTCATTTAATATCTTGTTTCAAAGCAGAGAATACTAGAGAAATGTCCACTTTGGTTTTATTGACTATGCAAAAACATTTGACTGAGTGGCTCATAACAGACTATGACTAACACTGAAGACAATGAGAATTCCAGAACACGTAATTGTGCTTATGCAAAGCCTATATTTAGATCAAGAAGCTGTGTTTTTAATAGAACAAGGGGACACTGTATGTTTTGACATCAAAAAAGGAATGTGTTAAGGCTGTTATCTTGTCTCCATACCGGTTCATCAGCATGCTGAACAAATTACTTAAGAAGCTGGATTTATGAAGAAGGATATTGTATCAGGATCAGAGCAAGACTCATCAGCAACCTTTGTCAATAGGAAAATGGAGATCTATATGGTATTAAATTACTGTGACATTTAGGAAGCAAATCATCAGCCTTTGATCCTTAGGCACCTCTGGATAGATTAAAAAATCTTTAGATTCATATGTCTTGACTCTGATCATTTAACAGTTTATGCTACTTAGAAAATCCATTCAAATTTTTTTTTCAGTTTGTGCCCTCAGAAACCTTGAAAAATAACTTGCCTATCCATTTTATTAGCCCCCATAGTCTCCACCTACCTTAACTTTGGTGTATGATCTTGCAAATCACCTACAGCTATGAGGCCAATATAAGAAAGCACTTTCCACACTGTGAGAAATGGTGGTGAAGAGAGGATGAAGAGACTGTGGCAAGGTGTAATCAAAGGAAACCTGGAGGGAGATGGAGCCAAATTTAAAGGTTTTGCTTGCCAGGTAACTGAAAGAAAACTGACTTGTAACTTCTCAGATAGTTTCCTGAATTATTGAAGAAGCCAGAGGGTTGCATTTGTGCTGCTTAGCAGAACCTGTACTGAGAAACTATCTGAAATAATTGAGGAATTGTGCCTTGTTAATCTGGTATGGGATTATTGGACTAAACCTGCACCTGTATTGTGATACTCTCTGCCTCTCCCACTCAGTAACCTACTTCCCTAACACACCCCACAACTGTGAGTAAAGTTTGTGAGTTAAGTTACAACAAACATTTGACCCAATGATTGGTAGATAAATAGGTGCAGGCAGAAGTGAGGTGGCATGTTTGACCAAATAGGTATTTGTATCCTCTGGTGGCCTAGTAGCAGGAAGCTGTGTTGCAATCCTGAAGGCATGTGGTTCAAGGCCACCAGCTGCTATGTGGGAGAAGCATGGACCATCTCCTCCCTTGTGATAAATTGCCTCTGAAAACCCGCCAAGGGTCAGCTATGGATTGGTTCTGACTCAATTGTAAACAACAACAACATTTGAAAGATACAATTCCCCTTTATGAAGTGAGTAAAAGTCATATGGAGCTTCTTTCACAATTTACAAATGTGATGAATATCTTCAGGAAGAATAAGTTTTCATAGCATATTACGTGTGAACTACATGAAGGCAGAGATATTCATCGTATTTGCTTTTATTCCCATACTTCCAAGCCAAAGGTGGTTATTGTTGTTAGGTGCTGTCAAGTAGCTTGCAATTCATAGCGACTCTATGTACAACAGCCCTAAACTCTGTTCTGTCCCGTGCCAATCTCATTGTCTCTGACACACTCATCCCGATTACCCCAGTCACCTAATCAATCCACCTCCTAGCGGGCATTCCCCTCCTGTGCCTGCTCTCTACCCTCCCAAGCATGATGTCCTTCTCCAATGACCGGTCTCTCCTTACAACATGACCAAGTACGTCAGACGAAGCCTCAGAATCCTTGCCTCCAAGGAGCAGCCCAGTTTAACCCTCTCCAGGATGAATCTGTTTTCTTAGCAGTCCGTGGTACCCTCAATGCTCTTCTCCAACACCAAAGCTCAAAGGCATCAATTTATATATCAAGTGATTGTGAAGACCATGGCCTGTATCAGATGCACCTTGGTCTCCAGAGAGATATCGTTGCTCTTCAGTACTTTAGAGAAGTCCCTAACAGAAGACTTTCTCATCATAATACGTCTTTTAATTTCCTGGATCCTGGTGCCAAGAGTGTTGCTGATTGTGGAGCCAAGCAGACTAAAGCTGTGAACACTCTCAATCTCTTCATCATCCATCCTGATGCTGCCAATTGGTCCAGTGGTGAGAATCTTTGTCTTCTTGATATTGACCCTCAATCCATACTGAGGCTGCAGTCCTTGACCCTCTGCAGCAAGTGCTTCAGGTCCTCCTTAGTTTCAGCAAGCAGGGTTGTGTCATCTGCATAAAACATATTGTTGATTGATCTTCTACCAATCCTGATGCCGCATTTATCCTCATAGAGCCTAGCCTCACGGATGATCTGTTCTGCGTACAGGTTGAAAAGGTATGGAGATAGGACACATCCCTAGCGTACACCCTTCCCAATTTTGAACCATGCAGTGGTTCCTTGCCCTGTTCTGACAACTACCTCTTGGTTTAAGTATAGGTTTTGCATTAGCACAATCAAGTGTTCTGGGATTCCCATTCTTCTCAGAGTCAGCCACAGTTTGTAATGATCCACACAGTCAAATGCCTTTGTATAATCAATGAAGCACAAGTAGACATTGCTCTGGTACTCCCTTCTTTCAGCCAAGATCCATCTAACATTAGATACAAAGGTAGTCAGTTTGAATCCACCAGCTTCTCTGTGAGAGAAAGATGAGCCACCTTCTCCAGTATATTTTACTGCATAACAACAACCTCAGAGGGTTGGAAAATAATTATGTTCACTATATATGTATTGTGGAAGGAGGAGTGGCATCCACTTCCATAATAGCTTGACTCCGGAAACCCTATGAACCTGGAGAGAGAATGAAAAGCACCCAAGTGTCGAGGACTCTCCTTCATGTGGTCACTATGAGTCGCTTGCGACTCCAAGACACTTAACAACAACAATAGCAACAACAACAATATATTATCCACAGAATGAGTGAGTCTATTCTACAGGATAACTCTGAAATATATGTGTAGTACTGATGTGCCTCTCTAGAGCTAAAACATTGGCAACTGCTTTAGGTTTATTCTTTATTTACTCACATAAAATATGCCCTTTAACTGCCATTTCTACATGTTATGAGTTCTTATGAATCTTATATTGGTTTAATCTGTATGTTTCCTTAATTAATCAATTTTATTTACACTGCGGTTGTTGGTGTGTGCCATCGAGTCAAAACCAACTCATAACTGAAACTCCAGTACATTTCCAGAGACAGTTCAATCCATAAGGGAGGTGACTTCCCATCCTTTTCCCATGGAGGAGCTTGTAGATTTTTACTAATGTGCCTTTGGAACTACAACACAGCTTCTTACCACTAGGCCACCAGAGCTCCCTAGTTAAGCTCCTTGACAGCGTTTTAACAACAACATCTATATCTGCCATCCTATATTCCATATTACTTAGCCACCAAGATCAGTCTAAGAGGCAAAATTAATTCCTTTAGCAGAACAATTTTAATATATACTCTTAACATATAAAATCACAAATATAGTCCTAATTTGCTATTTTATGTACTACAGAACACTCTTGTTATGTGTCATTGTGTCAAAACCAAGTTATAGCGGACCCTTCAATAGATTTCCAGAGGCTATCAATTACACAATAAGGGATTTTCCTTATTTTTTCCATGGGGCAGATGATGGATTCAAATTGCCTGTCTTTGGGTTGGCAGCACAACTCCTTACCACTAAGCTACCAGAGTTCCTAACAGAACACTAGAGTTCCAGGATCTCAAGGTGTTTTGGTAGTCCATTTAGTGATTGGTGTAAAAACTTAGGTGACCGTTAACTTCTCTCATCAATAAGATAATATATAAACTAGTTATTATAATCTTCATTTTAAAGTCAAGCGAGAGGAAATCAGAAACTATTTACTGTTTTATCCAAAATCACATACCCAGCAAGTGTACTGACTATGTCAGATAAACAAGGTATTATAATCTTTATTTTAAACTCAGTGAGATGAAATCAGATCAATGTTTTATCTATGATCACACAACCAGCAATTGTACTGATGATGGAAAATGTCTTTCAATATGCCACTCCATGGTTTTCTCTATATCCATATTATGAAATATCTCAGAACTGCAGGAAAGTTGAAAGATTAATACATAAACCATTGTTACAAACCTCATCTATATTCATATATTCTTCCCATTTTGCCTTTTCTCTTGCTTTGTATCTTTGATACATATTTTCTTTCTTTCTAATGCTCTCCCTGGATATTTTAAATATATATGCACATAGATTTCCTTTTCTTGAACTATCTGAAAGTAGATCACTGTGGCACTTCACATTTAAATAACTCAATATATAACTTCTAAGAATGTGTTTCTTTTACTATTGTTAAGTGAAATCTAGTTGACTATGACTCATAGCAATCCTATGTACAATAAATCTAAACCTTGTCTTATCCTGCCTGCGACATCCATACTATCTCTGATATACTTGAGCCCATTATTACAGTCATTATGCCAATCCATCTTGTGGTAAGTCTTCCTCTCTTTCTCTGACCCTCTGACCCAGCATGATATCTTTTTCTAAGAACTGGTCCCACTGACAACATATCTAAAGTGAGTTGGATGACCTTTTACTATTCCTGCCTCAGAAGAATATACAGGTATATACAAAAGAGATTTACATAAAGGATGAATAGATGATGCAACAGGTTTACTCACTTGGCTTCATGAGATAACGAACCCAATTTTTAACTAGATGGTACCTAACATCAATAATAACAAAATTTCATAAAACAAAAAAAAATACTAAATGAGTTATTATATTAAAAAAAACAGAACACTTATTAATGTCATTTTGGGTGGTGTAGGGAAAGTGTGAATAAAGACTAGCTTATTAAACTCAAACTCAAAGCTACTGCTATTAACTCTCCCCTGTGGCTACCCCACATATTACAGAATAGATAAGATCCACAGGCTTTGTTACTGTAATTATACTTTTCAATCTAACTGACTAAGCCTCATATGCCTGTCCTATGAACAATGTTTGGAATGGTGCCCTATCTCACACCTCCTTATGATCTCTGAGACGCTCAAGTCTACTGTTGCCATCTCTGTGCCAATCCATCTCATGAAGGCTCTTCTTCCATCTTGCTGACTCACTACTTTTCCAAGCACGATGCTTTTTTCCAAGGACTTCCCCCACCTGACAATATACCAAAAGTATATAAGATGAAGTTTCATCATCCTTGCCTCTTAGTAACACCTTGGTTATGCTTCCTCTATGGTTGTTCTTTTGGCATATCATGATATATTAAATATTTGAACATCATGTTGTCGTTGTTGTTATGTGCCGTCGAGTCGCCTGCGACTCATAGCGACCCTATGTACAACAGCCCTAAACTCCGCTCTGTCCTGTGCCAATCACACTGTCTCTGACACTCCCATCCCAATTATCCCAGTCACTGAATGAATCCACCTCATAGAGGGCCTTCCTCTCCTGCGCCATCCCTCCACCCTCCCAAGCATGATGTCCCTCTCCAAGGACCGGTCTCTCCTCACTACATGTCCAAAGTAAGTTAGAAGGAGCCTCAGAATCCTTGCCTCCAAGGACCCACCCGGTTTAACCCTCTCCAGGACAAATCTATTTGTTTTCCTAGCAGTCCATGGTATTCTCAGTACTGTTCTCCAGCACCACAGCTCAAAGGCATCAGTTCTCCTTCTATCCTGCTTGGTCATTGTCCAACTCTCTGATGCATAACAAGTGATTGCGAAGACCATGGCCTGTATCAGACGCACCTTAGTCTCCAGAGAGACACCACTGCTCTTCAGCACTTTGGAGAGGTCCCTAACAGCAGACTTTCCCATGGCAATGCGCCTTTTAATTTCCTGGCTGCTGGTGCCTAGAGTGTTGACTGTGGAGTCGAGCAAACTGAACCTGTGAACAATCTAATCTCTTCGCCATCCATCCTGATGCTACCAATTGGTCCAGTGGTGAGAATCTTTGTATTCTTGACATTGAGCCTCAATCCATATTGTAGGCTGCAGTCCTTGACACTCTGCAGCAGGCACTTCAGGTCCTCCTCAGTTTCAGCAAGCAGGGTTGTGTCATCGGCATAAACAAAGGAATTTCTTTTTCTTCAATTTTTTTTCTTAAAATATTAATGGAATTCACTTGCCATGATAATCTGCCATGGTGCTGCATTTAAGGTCGCAATCTCTATCTTTAAATTGGTCATTTTGTGCAAACCACTTACACGACCCAGGACTGTGTTATTCTTTCACTACATTATTATTTTTCAGAAGCAAAATAATTCTTAAATCTAGACCATCATATCATCTAACATATACAGACATAACTGCATAGATGATAAGAATTATGTCATTTTATTTTTCTGCAAGAACTTCTGTAAAGTTCAGTACACTTCATTCAGTTCATCAGTTCATTTTCAATTTCATCAGTTGGACAATGCATACGGATGACAAAAGAATAATCAATACTTTTGAATTATGGTATTGGCAAAACATATTGAAAATCTTATAAACTTGAAAGGAAAAAACAAATCTGTCTTGAAGGAAGTATAACCAGAGTGCACCTTACAGGCAAAGATAGTGAAATTTTATCTCATTTACTCTGGGCATATTTTCAGGAGGAACAAGTCCTTGGACAAAGACCTCACTTTAGAAAAGGTAGAAGATCAACAAAAAATAAGGTGGCTTATCCATCAAATGTATTGACACAGTGACTACCATACTGAGCTTGGGCATGCCAGAGAACATGAGGACGGGCCAGGTTAGGGCAAGGTTCAGATGTGTCATGGGGTCTATATGGATTGTGGTCAATTGAGTGGTACCTAATAGCAACAACAAGTTTGGATTTTGGCTGAATGTCTATAGTTTTCTTTTCAACAATGCATCACAATTTTAAATAGAATAAGTCAACAAGCTATTTTTGTTGCTTTTGTTGTGTACCTCTGGATTGTAACTAGCCCATAGCTGACCTCCTGCAGGTTTTAAGATGCAGTAAATCACATGATAGTTGACTGCCCACCTTTTTTGCACAGAGCAACTAGAGAGATTTTTTTCATTATTTTTTAATTTTTTTTTACTTTATATAGTTACTGCTAACATTAACAATGTATGTAAAACAATTGTTTATATCATTTCTGGTAGCAGGACAATACATACTAGTCCAACAAAGTGCAAAACTTTTTACTTTCTAAGATCAAAACCTTTAATTTCAAAGTTCTCTCTCAGGGAAATAGCTAGGAGATCTCCTCCTGTAAAGATTTACAAGCTTAAGATACAATGAAGGGTCAATGTAAATTGGAACAAATTGGATGGTAGGTGGACTTAGTGTTTTGGTTTTATTTACTCAATATATACCAGGTATATCCTTCATATCCTTGAATGATTCAGAGTATTGTGACGTGTTTTTTGTTGTTGTTGTTGTTGTTAAATGTTATTGAGTCAAGTACAACTCTTAGTGACCCTATGAACAGCATATCTGAACCATTTCTGATCCTCTGTCATCCTTATCACCAACGATATACTTGATCTCATTCCTCCAGCCACCATGCCAATTCGTCTAATTGAGGGTTTTCCTCTCTTTTTCTGACCCTTTACCTTTCCAAGAATGGTGCTTCTTTCCAGGGAATAGCCTGTCCTGAAAACATGCCCAAATTAAGTGAGACAAAGCTTAACTAAACTTGCATTCAAGGGGCAGTCCAGTTGTACATTCTACAAGACATACGTGTTTGTTCTTTTGGAAATCCAACACCACAACCCACAGGTATCAATCTTCTGTCACTCTTTTTTATTGTCCTACTTTCAAATGCATAAGTGTTGATTGAAAAGACCATGGCTTGAATCAGGAGAACCGTACTACTTAGTCTGAGATCATTACTCTTCAGTACTTTGGAAAGAACTCTGAAAACAGACTTTTCCAGAAATAAAAAATTCTTTTTATTTCATGCCTGTTGGCACCAATGGTGTTGATTGTGGATTCAAGCAATATGAAATCATTGACAACTTGATAAATTGAGAACATTGAAATATATTACTTTATTTACAGCTAGTAATCCAGAAACATATTTTTAATTATATTTTAGAATAGGAGAGGAAGGTAATAGGAAATGAACATTTAAAAAATAAAATCACATCAAGCAGGAGGGATGAAATCAGATAAGATCTTTAGGACTGATGAAGATTAATCTGTTTCATGAAGATTAAGAGTAGAACTTACTTAGTTATGTTCTATTGTATAAACACAGAAGCCATATAATAAAATTTGCATCTTACCTCATTTGAGAGTTTATAAATTAAAGCAAGAAAACATAGTCAATATTTTTGGCTTTGTTGACATTGATAAAATTCAATTGAAAAGGGCCCAATGTTGTTACATCTACCAAACTATTTTTTACATTCAGTATGTTGTTTTTGTTGTTGTTATGTGCTATCAAGTTGCTAGCAACTCATAGCGACCCTATGTAAAAGAGCGCTGAAACCTTCTCTAACCTGTGCTAACTTTATTGTCTCTCACCCATCTACCCTCATTACCCCAGTCACAGAATCCATCCATCTCATGGATGGTCTTCCTCTCCTGCAATCTCCCTCCATCCTACCACACGTAATGTCCATCTCCAAGAACTGGACACTCCTTGCAACAAGCACAAAATATGTGAGATGAAGCCTCAGAATCCTTGCCTCCAAGGAGCAACTTGGTTTCATCCTCTCCAGGATGAATCTGTTTTCCTAGCAGTCCACACATATCATTTCTTTTTCCAAGGTCAAGATTAGCATATTATCATGCTGATAGGAATCTTTCTTCCTATTGTACTTTTTTACTGATTTTATCAAATCAGTTAATGATTTCATAACATTTCAGTTTCCAAATCTATAATTTTTCTGACTCTTCACATCCAAGAAGCCATTGATATCTTTACTTCCTTTGAAATTAACTCATCCCTTCTGGCCCTCTCTCAGTTTTGTTTTATGGCTTAACTTCCTATACTATCTTATACTTTTATTTCATTAAGTCCATATCAACTTTTTATTTCTTGTCTCTAGAGTCTATAATTTATTCTAAACTCTATTTCCATAATTTGATGTCTAAAAATACGGATTTCATCTTGAATATATCTTATTATGTGTTTGCTATACTTTCTTCATTATCTTTCATTTCCTCAATTTCATGTGAAATAATAAAACCTTGATGTTGTTTCACATTACAGGGGAGTCTGGTAATTATAGTTCAGTAAGTATATCCCCATATTATTTAAATTTAGCATTTTATTGTGATGCAGGTGAAAGTTAACAAAGGAAAATAATTTTCCATTCAACAATTCTTACATATTTTTCCAACGTCATTGACCACAAAGCATGTTATTCATGATGTAACAGCACACTTACATCTTCTTTTCTATTCCCATAATTGCTTTTGTCCTCATTTGTCTTCTCTTTTTATGTTTAAACCCGAAAAAATTGGGGTCTCTGTGTGTGCGTGGATGGGTGGGTGTTTTCTTGTACCACATATTGGTACAAGAGAAAGGCTCATTTGGCACTTTCAAGAGACTGGACTTGAGGAGCAATGTGGCATCATTTTGGAGGAAGACTCATGAACAAGCTGCATTATGCAAGATGACACAATCTTACTTGATGAAACTGAGGAGGACCTGAAGCATTTGCTGCAGAGGTTCAAGAACTGTAGTTTACAATATAAATTGAAGCTTAACATCAAGAAAATGAAGATTCTTACCATTTGACTAATTGCCATATCATGATAAAAAGAGAAGAGATTAAAATTGTTAGTCATTTTCAGCTTGGTCAATTCCACAATCAACAGTTTTGGCACCAGCAGTCAGGAAATAAAAAGACAAATTGAATTAGGAAAATCTCCTGTCAGAGACCTCTCCAGAGTGTGGAAGAGCAAGGATATCATTATAGAGATTAAGGTACACCTAATCTGGCCATAGTTTTCACAGTTTCTTTCTATGCACTAGAGAGTTGGATAATGACCAAGAACAATAAAAAAAAAAACTGATGTTTTTAAGTTGTGGTGCTGAGGAAGAGTACTGAACATGTCATGGACTGTCAAAAGAGCAAATATGTTATGAGAATGTGAAGCCAGAGTACTTCTTGGAGGAAAAGATGATAAAGCTTTGCCTCATATTCTTCAAGTATGTTGCTATGAGGTGCTCTTCCTTAGAGAAGGACATGCTGTTTGAAAAGGTAGATAATTGGCAAAGGAGAGGAGAATTTCCAACCAGGTGGGTTGACACGGTGACTGGCACAATGGGCTCTGGCATATTAGTAAGAGTGACAATGACACATGATAGGACAGGATTCAGACCTGTTGTTCATATGGGTCATTATGGGTCATATTCAACTCGACAGCACTCAATCAACAGTATATAACTGCCACATTATAGCATCATTACTTAAGCTGAAAAAGATAGTTCAGCCAAGTTGATACAAATATGTGTGGGACAATTAATTCAATGACTTATTTACTTTATACTGCATTTTAAAAACAAGGCCATGGCACATTTTTGGCCATTAATAGGGGAAGAGCAATCTATATTGAAAATTTGTAAGGAAGTTTCTTTAGAAATATATATATATATATGAAAAGAAAAGCAGTGTAGCAAAGGTATTCCTTAGAGGTAAGGATGGCGAAAATTCCATCTTACTTTTGGCCATGTGTTTTCAGCAGGGACCAATCCTTGGGGAAAGACATCTCACTTTTCAACAAAACATTCCTAGGGAAAAGGTAGAGAGTCTGAGAAAAGAGGAATATTTTTATCAAGATGGATTGGCACAGTGACAGTAACAACGGACCCAAGCATATCAGAGATACTGAGGATGGTGCAGGATAGGGCAAGTTTCAGCTCTGTTGTTCATAAATTCCCTGAGTTGTTATCAACATCATGACATCTAATGACAATGGCAACAATCCAGCAATAATACGGAAAATATTTGCAGAGGAGTAGAATGGAATTTTGTCTTCAATGAATCATAGTTCTCATAATCTTTTTTAAATATATTTCTAAACATTTTGTCATTTGAAATAGTAACTTAAATTTTATTTTTTGTCAGTTCTTCTGTTACTGATTTATACTGGAGGTATAAATTTATTAACTGTAGAGTTTCTATGTTGTTACTAATTACCCACTTGAGAAAATTTTCCATGCTTGGTATAGAATTCAAGCTACCTTAAATCATTATGATACGGCTCAGAGGACATTTATAAATCTTGAGTCATAGGTCCTTCACTTCTCCTTGTCTTTTCTACTGAAAATACAGTGAACAATAACTGTCAATTCTCCCCAACTTCAAGTATCTTGAAAGCAGAAACTTTTTTTCAGACTCAAATTAAACACTTCTTCCAATGTCAAACCTTATTTGGCCTATTGCGTCAGAACAAATGATTTCCTATTTTTATTCCCACAGAAAATTCCTTACATTTTACCTTCAGTAATTGAATTATATTTATATCTAGTATTTTCTAATTAAACTAGTACAGTGTATTTTGTTTGGTAAGTGTAATTTCAGTGGAGCTTTTTTTTTTAAAAAAATAGTTCCATTTCTAAGTGATAAAAGAGTTGGAGTCTACACTTATGAATGCATCTTTGCAAAATGTATCCTTTATTTTTTTTTCTTTAAAGATGGAAGAATAAAACTGAAAATAATAGAGGAAGCTCTGAGAATTACAATGCATGCAATGAACTTGGTTTGTTGCTTTGGACTTGGTTGACTACTTGAAAAAGGCCTAGAATTATAAATAAAAAGAAATATTTCAGGAAGAAATTATTGGGGTAAAGCCAAAACTGAGGTTCTTTCAGCATTCAAATATTTCTCTTCCTCTTTAGGATTAAGCAGAAGACAGAGGATACACATGGCAGAATTCTTTCAGCCCAGAGTGATGTGTAGATGAAGAGCAGAACTGGAAGAACAAGACTCAGACAGATATCAGATTCACTAAGTATGCGGGAGCTATTTCAAAGGATTGAAGGTCTGAGAGTGTTCTAATGCAGTAAGAAAGTAAGCATTTAAATGTATTTGATCTGTCATATTTGTGCCAAAATCAGTATGGACTTCAATATCCAATGTGGAAATAAATTAAATTGATCCTATAAGAATGCCTTATACTTGCAGAAATGGGATACTTATTTGCTTGGGTCTTATTTTTTGCTAAACTATGATCTGTTAGTCCATCCTTGATCCCAAAGGTATGATTTACTCAGGGTCTAGAAAAAAAAAATTCCTTAAATTTGAGGCAATATTATTAAATAGTAAGAGTAAATATTAAAACAAAACCACATCAATTAACAAAATTAATTAATGGGACAAAATAAACTATAATGAAAAATGGAGACTAATTTGTGATGTTGTTGTTGTTATTTTTTTTTAGGATCAAATTATAAAAAGGTGGGAAAAAAAGTAGCAAGGGCACTCAAAATTTCCAATTTGTGAAATTTTTCAAAATTACCATACTGAAAATGCAAAATTTCGCCTTCAATACTTTGCTGTCAAAAGAAATTGATCTCTGTGTGAATTATAATGCTTACACTTATGACCTTTCTGAGGAAATGCACCTGCACCAGAATGACAAATGAGAGGAGGCTGGTTATTTGGCATATGGTCAGTATGCTTACAGGAACTTGTTTTGAAATAGAAAGAGCACAGTGTTTTGAATGGTGGGACTGGTTAAATTCATATTTTTTCAGGAGTTCTCAATGCTCTCACAGAAATTGCCTAGAGTTTCACCCATATGATTCCTTTGTAATTTCAAAACAGAATTATAAGGAATTATGGATTCTTTGCAGATTCAGATTTTAAGCACTATATCTCTTTACCAACGCAATTGACTACTGCCATCAAATTGGCTCTCAGTCATGGTGACCCTTCATCAGGTTTCTGAGACTTTCAAGCTCTACAGGAAAAGACTGCCTTCCTTTCTGCCACAGAGCAGCTGGTGGACCCAAATCCTAGACTTTTTATTTAGCAGTATAACACATTATGTACTACTCCAACACAGATCCTTATGTTTTCCTGGCCCATCATCTGGATTTCTGTAATATTCAGTACCTTTTATAAGATGACACATTATACTTTTTGTTATTATTAGGTGATAATAACATACATTGTTGTTGTTGTTATGTGCCGTCGAATCGTTTGCGACTCATAGCGACCATATGCAAAACAGCCCTAAACCCTTCTCTGTCTTGCACCAACTGCACTGCCTCTGACACACCCATACCGATTACCCCAGTCACCAAATCAATCCATCTCATAGAGTGTCTTCCCCTCCTGTGCTGTCCCCCCACTCTCCCAAGCATGATGTCCCTTTCCAAGGACCCGTCCCTCCTGGCAACATGTCCAAAGTATGTCAGACAAAGCCCCAGAATCCTTGCCTCCAAGGAGTAGCTTGGTTTAATCCTCTCCAAGATGAATCTGTTTGTTTTCCTGGCAGTCCAGGGTACATTCAGAACCTTCTCCAGCACCACAGCTCAAAAGCATCAACTCTCCTTCTGTCCTCTCTAGTCATTGTCCAACTCTCTGATGCATAACAAGCGATTGCAAAGACCATGGCCTGTATCAGGCACACCTTAGTCTCCAGAGAGACACCGTTGCTCTTGAGTACTTTAGAGAGGTCCCTAACAGCAGACTTTCCCATCGCAAGATGCTTTTTGATTTCCTGACTGCTGGTGCCAAGAGTGTTGACTGTGGAGCCGACAAACTGAAGCTGTGAACAATCTCAATCTCTTCGTTATCTATCCTGACGCTGCCAATTGGTCCAGTGGTGAGAATCTTTTTCTTCACATTGAGCCTCAGTCCATACTGAAGGCTGCAGTCCTGACCCTTCGCAGCAAGTGCATGAGGTCCTCCTCAGTTTTAGTAAGCAGGGTTGTGTCATCCGCATAACGCAGATTGTTAATAGATCTTCCACCAATCCTGATGCCACAATTCTCCTCATAGAGACCAGCCTCTCAGATAATCTGCTCTGCATACATGTTGAAAAGGTATGGAAACAGGATGCATCCCTTGCGTACACCCTTCCCAGTTTTGAACCATGCAGTGTTACCCTGCTCTGTTTTGACTACTGCCTCTTGGTCCAAGTATAGGTTTCACATTAGCACAATTAAATGTTCTAGGATTCCCATTCTTCTCAGAGTCAGCCACAGTTTCTCATTGTATAGAGAGAAATTGGCAGATACAGAAGAATTTAATGAAATAACATATGAGCAAGAGCCTATGGCGATGAAGGAAGAAGTTCAAGCTGCTTTGAAGGAAACAGCAAAAAATAAGGCTCCCGGAATAGATGGTGTACCAATTGAAGTATTTCAGATAACAGATATTGCCCTGGATGTGCTCACCAAGTTGTGCCAAGAAATCTGGAGAACAACCACTTGGCCAACTGACCGGAAGAGATCTATAGTTGTTCCCATTCCAAAGTAAGGTGACCCAACTGAGTGTGAAAACTACAGAACAGTGTCATTGATTTCACATGCAAGCAAGTTTCTACTGAAGGTTATCCAAAAACGATTAGAACAGCAAGCACATCAGCAGAGAATTGCCGGAAGTCCAGGCTGGGTTTAGAAGGGGTCGTGGTACTAGGGATATTGTTGCTGATGTTAGATGGATCTTGGCTGAAAGCAGAGAATACCAGAATAATGTCTATCTGTGTTTCATTGATTATGGAAAGGCATTTGACTGTGTGGATCATAACATACATAGAAAGTGAATAAATTTCAAACAAATATTACAATGCAGGGTAATCTTTGTTTTAAGATGTTTTCCTAAGGATTGTTGCTTTTGTGATTCTATTTAATCCTGATTTATATTGAAAATATGTCTTAATAACTCTATATTGTATTTAAAAAACAAAAACTCACTTTGTCTACAACTAGGTTTTTTTGTACAAGAATTATCTATTCAATCTAGCATTGAAAGGAGGGAGCTCTGGTGGCTTAGTGTTAAGGAATAGTGCTGCCAATACAAAAGAAAGTCGTTCATATCCGTTAGATGTTCCATGAGAGAAAGCTGGAAATTTTCATGCCATTCAATTATTGCCTCTGAAAACCAGCTATCAATAAGTTCCAACTCAATGTTATACAATAACAACAACAGTAACACAGCAGTGAAATGTTAGTAAATAGATACATTGTTGTAAAGTGCTGTTTGGTTGGCTTCCACTCATAACAATCTTTTGTATAGAAGAATATAATCTTGCCTAATCTTCATATTTCTACTCTGCTTTAGTGTGTTATTGCGATCACTGTTTCAATTCATCTCATTAAGAGTCTTTCTCTCATCTATCATCTATACTACTTAAACCATTTTAAAAAATTGAAAAGAAGAAACACTTCCAGTGTCATTCTATGCAGCAAGCAAACCCTAATATCAAAACCATGCAAAGATATTACCAAGAAAGAAAACAACATACTAGTATCTCTCAATAATATAGATACAAAAATCCTTAACAAAATCCTAGCCAACAGAATCCAAAAGCACAGGGGGGAAAAAATCACCATAACCAATTGGGATTCATAACATGTATGCAAGGATGGTTCAACATAAGAAAAACCATCAACATAATTCACCATATTAACAAAGTAACAAGAAACACCATGTGATCTTAACAATTGATGCAGAAAAGGCATTAGACAAAATCCAACACCTCTTCACAATAAAGAAATCCAGTAAAATTGAAATAGAAGGGAATTTCCTCAATGTAGTGAAAAGTATATGCAAAATCAAGAGCCAAAATAAGTCTCGATGGAGAAAGAAAAAGCATATTCCTACAAATAGGGACCAGACAAGGATGCCCAATGTCACCACTTCTATTCAATATTATATTCGAAGGGGTTTCTAGGGCAATAGAACAAGAGAAGGCAACAAATGGCATGCAGATCAGTAAAGAGATGGTTAAAATATTGCTATATGCAGATGATATGATAGTGTACACAGAAAACCCAAAGAATAATTAATAATAATAACCCCAACAAAACCAGTTAGAGTTTGTAGGCCAATTTAGTAGAATGGCAGGATATAAGATCAATATCCATCTGAATGTCTTCTTTGGTGAAGTGTCTGTTCATATCCTGTGCCCCTATTTCTATTGGATTACTTACCTTTATCTTGTTGTGGTACTCAAGTATTTTATAAATTCTAGATATAAGTCCCTTATCTGACTTGTCATTACCAAATACTTTTTCCAAGTCTGTGGCTTCCCTTTTTACCCTGTTGGAGAAGTTTTTGGATGTGCATAGGGATTTGATTCTTAGAAGGTTCCATTCTTCTATTTTATCTTCTCCTGGTTGTA
>NW_006399894.1:6302275-6309109 GCF_000299155.1 Elephantulus edwardii
AAAAAAAAGATTAATATCCAAAAATCAGTCATATTTCTCTACAGTTACAAAGAGAACTCAGAGAAGAAAACCAGGAAAGTAATACCATTTAAAATAGCCAGCCACAAATTGAGATACTTGGGAGTGAACTTAAGTAGAGACACAAAAGATCTGTACAAAGAAAACTACAGAACATTTTATCTAGACACAATGAATAACTTAGAGAAATGGAAAAAAATGTACCCTGTTCATGGAAAGGAAGTTTCAATATTATGAAAATGACAATCCTAACAAAAGCAATCTACATGTTCAATGCAATCCCACACAGATACCAAATTCATTTTTCAAAATGATTGAAACGAAACTTATCAAGTTTATTTGGAGAAGCAAGAACATCATCAAGAACATCAAGAACAGCAAAACCTTTTACCTGTAGCCTTTATCTCAGTGCTCCTCTGGTAACGCGTAACGCCTTGCTATAATTTCTCAACAGTAATGACACAGTCTCTCCAACACCATCACCAGGGTATCATCCCAGGGTCTCGCTCTCAATAGGATCTTGTTCCAGTTTCCTTCAAACCTTGCTCCTCAGTATGAGAAGTACTCTCTTATCCTAACAGTCCCACAGCTGTTGATTATTTGCAAGACCACCTGTCTACAAATAGGGTAAGTGGCAACTAGATGGGGCTAAGTTAAGCCAATTTTAGGCTAACACTGCAAGTTTCATTCAGGATAGATTAGTTTGTTATTTTAGTAGTTAATTGCAATTTAATACTCTTGTTAATCCAATACCATAATTCAAAGGCATAATTCCCTCACTTTTTGTTTATTCATTGTGCGGCTTTCACATGGATATGAAACAAGTGAAAATACTATAATTTGGATCAAGAACACTTTTGTCTTTAAAATTACACCCTTTAAAGGGGTCCTTGGCAGCAGATCTGCCTGATGACTACATCATTTGATTCCTTGACTGTTGTTATTCCTTGGATGTTGATTATAAATGCAAGTAAAGTGAAATCACTGACAACTTAAATGCCTTTCCCAAGTATCATAATGTTGTCCATTAGTTCAATGCACCCTATTTTGTTCTATGTTGAAGGTGAATGAGATGGTGAAGAGATTGAAATTGTTCACAGCTTTAGTTTGCTTGGCTTCACAATCAACACTCTTGGCACCAGCAGCCAGGAAATTAAAAGACGTATTGCAATGGGAAAGTCTGCTGTTAGAGACCTCTCCAAAGTACTAATGAGTAACAATGTCAGTCTGGAGACCAAGGAGTGCCTGATACAGGCCATGGTCTTTGCAATCACTTGCTATGCATCAGAAAGCTGGACAATGACTAGTGATGATAGAAGGAGAATTGATGTCTTTGAGCTGTGGTTTTGGAGAAGAGGATTGACTATATCAAGGACTGCTAAGGGAACAAAGAGGTTCCTCCTGAGGAGGGCTAAACCAGGCTGTTCCTTGGAGGCAAGGATTCTGAAGCTTCGTCTGACAAGCTTTGGTCATGTTGCAAGGTGGTCCCAGTCCTTGGAGAGGGACGTTACGCTTGGGAGGTTGAGGGAAAACGCAGGAGAGGAAGACACTCTATAGATGGATTGATTCAGTGACTAGTGTAATGGGGGTAGGTGTGTCAAAGACAATACGATTGGCAAGGGATAGAGCAGGGTTTAGGGCTGTTGTACATAGGGTCACTATGAGTCACAGGCAACTCAATGGCACATAACAACAACAACAACCTGTTGTTGTTGTTGTTATGTGCCATCGAGTCGTTTGATTATGTTGAGGGTTAATAAATACTGAAGGCTATAATCTTTTATCTTCTTTATAAATATCTCTAAGTATTTACTGTTAGCAAGCAAGGCTGTGTTGACTGCTTATCACTGGTTGTTAACAAGTCTTCCTCTAATCATAATGTTACATTCATTTTCATACAATACAACAATAAGAAATTAAATGATGGACAATCTCCTCGCAGGCCATAAACTAAATGAGGGTCAGCTATGGATCTGTTTTGACTCTATGTTACACAACAACATAGAGATTGCATAAGTATAGTGAAAGGATACAAACCTGTTTGTACCTATCATTTCAAACATATTGTTCTACATTATGACTATCTCTTAACAAGGCATATATGTTGTGGTGGTGGTTGTTGATTACCTTCAAGTCAAGCACCACTCATATCGACCCTATGAAAAAAAGGCCTGAAGCCTTTCTTTAACTATTGAAGTTCATATCAAAGTTCATAGTTTCCAGAGGCATATTGTTTAGGAAGTGGATGCCACCCCTGCTTCCAAACATGTCATAGAATGTTATTGGTTGAGTCCCCTGTGACTTACATAGACCCTTCCCTATCCTGAGCCAGTCTCACTAATTCTGACACACCAACTTCCAACCTTCAATAACTTTATCTGTGTATCTCATCTGGGGTCTTCCTCTCCTCTGCTGTCTGCCAACCCTTCTGAGCAGGATGTCCTTCTCCAAGGACCAATCTCTCCTGGCCATGTGCCCAAAGTGAGCCATAGCTTCAAACTCCTAGCCTCCAAGGAGGCTCACCCTCTCTAAGACAGACCTATTTGTTATTTTGGCAGTCCTTCATGTGTTCAAGACTCTGCTCCAGCACCACAACTCGAAGGTATCTATTCTTCTGTCATCCTTAGTCATTATCCAACTATATATATATTCTGTGCTAATTAATATCTATATAGGTTATCAGGGTTCTGGTCTGGATGAAGCTACAGACATAGTTTTATATAGGCTTTTAAAATAACCTTTATAGAGTAGGCACTGCGAGACACCTGCAAGATCTTACAGAAATCTCGCCTGGTGATCACAGTTCTGATAAGGTACAGCAGCAACAAGCAGAAGGGGCGCAGGTTCTGCGGGACCATGTTTTCTCCGTCCGGGATCCAAGCCCACAGCACCCCTCATGGCCACCTCCGCTCGCCAGGCCACCTGACCCCATGAGGGCGCTTCACACCAGGGAACCTCTTCTCCGGTCCACAGCGATCACTAGCTTGCCCCTTCCTAATGATCCGGGAGCTCAGGAGAAATTCCAGGATCTGGGTGCTCCTTATGAGGTTCTGTTAGATAGTGAGAAATGGAAACAGTATAATGCTTATGGGGAAGAGGGATTCAACTATGTGGCCATCCGAGTGCCCATGAAAACATTTTTTTCACACTTCTTCGGAAATTTTGGTTTCATGTTGGGCAGAACGCCACGTCAACAAGACAGAAATATCCCAAAAGGAAGTCATATTATTGTAGACCTAGAAGTTACTTTGGAAGAAGTATATGCTGGAAATTTTTTGGAAGTGGTTCGAAACAAACCATGGAAACGGAAATGCAACTACCGGCAGGAGATGAGAACCATGCAGCTGGGCCCTGGCCGCTTCCAGATGACACAGGAGGTGGTGGGCGAAGCGTGCCCCAGTGTCAAACGAGTGAATGAAGAACAAACACTGGAAGCAGAAATAGAGCCCGGGGTGAGAGATGGCATGAGTACCCCTTCATTGGAGAAGGTAAGCCTCACATAGACGGGGAACCAGGAGACTTATGGTTCCGAATCAGAGTTGTAAAGCACCCGACGCTTGAAAGGTGAGGAGATGATTTGTACACAAATGTGACAATCTCACCGGTTGAGTCCTTGGTTTGCTTTGAGATGGACATTACTCACTTGGATGGTCACAAAGTACATATTTCCTGGGTCAGATCACCAAGCCAGGAGCCAGGCTATGGAAGAAAGGGGAAGGGCTCCCTAACTTTGGTAACAATAATATTAAGGGCTCTTTGATAATCACATTTGATGTGGATTTTCCAAAAGAACAGTTAAGAGAAAAAGATAGAGAAAGTATCAAACAACTGCTTAAGCAAGGATCAGTGCAGAAGATTTACAATGAACTGCAAGGCTATTAAGAGAGAATAAATTTAGACTTTATTTAAAAAAAAAAGAAAAAGATCTATATAGGTAGTGACAAAACTTATAAAGTTTACATATTTGGAAATTCATCAGTGTAAATTTATAAAATACATGCACTTTATTGTGAATTTATCATATATATGCTTTTAAACAATTAGCTAGATAAGAAAAACAAAGGGGAAATGATGAAGAGTGATTAAATTGGTATTTTATGTTTAAAAGTCAGATTTGTTTTTCTTCAATCTGTAAAATTTTCTTGTGTAAGAATTGAAAAATTATCACTATAATCCCTCTCATCAAAAGGTTAGTAGTGGCAATTTAAAGTTAAATTTTAATATTATTTTTATTCTTTCATTTTACTTATGAACATTGCCTAAATTTATGAAAATGGACATGTCATACCTTTGTTGTGAATTATTGATAATTTTAAACCTATTTATCAGGAAAATATATTTTAATGTAAGAATGATGCTCAGATTTTATTTTCTTTCATGTCTTGCTTTTCCTTCCATGAGCAAAGTTAGTGGCAGAATAGACCTTCAACCCCATCGCTATCTAAAATGTCTATGAGAAAAAAGTTTCAAGGAATAGATTCATTTACTATATTCTGGGCTCATGCCTAGCTTTTCATTAATTTCGTAGTTATTTAATGTTTCTAAAATTGACACTAACTCTGATGCCTACATTAATTAAAATTGTGTTGCTGTGCGTGTGCACCTAGGTAGGTAAGTTGCTATATTTTACAACTGTGTGTAAATGCTCTCCTTTTGATATGTTAAAGATGAAAGTATGCACTTTTTCTAACGTCTATGTATTTGTAAACTATAATATAGACCACCAGCAAGTCTGGCCACACGTAATCACCTAAGCCATGTAAGTGGACATCTGGAATTTTTATGTAAGACACTTTTTGGAAATAAAAGTGTCTTTTTAATGGTGCTCAGGAAGCTGAATAAGAATTATCTTGTAAATCTACTGGTCATTTCTTAAATAGTTTGCTTTAAAATGTGAATTTTCACATGCTTCTTGTCATCAGTGAGAGCGTATGTATAAATTTCTAGTGCTGAGTAAACATCACTCGTTCTTGTTGCTGTGGAGTCTCTTCTCACTCGTGGCTGATCATTGATTGCATTACATTGTATGAGAGGGGACTGCCTGTCTTTTCCACATGGAGTGACTAATGGATTTGAACAGAGAAGTACTGCCTTTGTGCTCCACTACCAGGGTTCCCTAAATTCCACTGCTTACTAGAGAAATTATTATGTAAAGTATATAAAATCCCCTCATGACATCAGTAATTAAATTGCATGAGCTGTGATTTTCCAACTCAATTGTTTTGTTATATGTTATCAAGTCACCTGCAACTCATAGTGACTCTATGTAAAATAGCTCTGTAGCCTGTGCTACACTCTGTCAGTCTCACTGACCTACCCCAATTACCCCAGTAACTGTGTCAATTCATCTCTTCCAAGATCTTCCTCTCCTGCACTGTACACCCACCCTTCCAAATATTATCTCCTCACCACATGCTTAAAGCATGTGAGACAGAGTTTCAAAGTACTTGCCTAAAAGGGGAAATTTGGTTTCACCCTCTCCAATATGTGTTTGTTCTCTCGGTGGTTCAACACTTTTTTCCAACACCACAGTCCAAAGGCATCAATTATTATTCTGTCATTCTAAATCATTGTCCTACTCTCTGAGGGTATGGATCAGGTGCACCTTAATAGCTGGAGAGACATCATTGCCCTTCAGTACTCTGAAGAGGTTCCCAACAGCAGAATTTCCCAGTATAATTCATCTTTAAATATTCTGACTGCTGGTGCCAGTAGTGCTGATTATGGAGCCGAGCAAGCTGAACTTGTTAACAACGTCAAACTCTTCTCAATCTATCATGGTGCCCACAAATTCGCTCAGTGGTAGGAATTTTTTTTTCTTGATGATGAGCATCAATACCTATTTCAGACTATAGTCCTTGACTTTCTGTAGCAAGTGTTTCAGTTCCTCTGCACTTTCAGCAAGCAAAATTTCGTCATCTGCATATTTCAGGTTGTTGATGAGTCTTCCTCCAATCCTGATGCTATTTTTCCCTTATAAAGCCCAGCCTCCCGAATGATCTGTTCCTGATCATCTGTTCTATATCATCCAAATGATGATATAGACTGATAAGGTATGGAGACAGGATATATCCCTGATGCACTGCTATCCTGATTTTGAACCATGCATTGTTTCCCTGCTCTGATCTGAGGACTGCTTCTTGGTCCTAATATAGGTTTCACATAAGCACAATCAAGTGTTCTGGGATTACTATTATCCTCAAGACTAGCCTCAGTTTGTCATGATTCACACAGCCAAATGTCATGCATAGTCAATGAAACAGAAGTAGATTATTTTTCTGGTACTCTTTGCTTTCAGTTACGATCCATCTGACATTAGTTATACTGGTTTTAGTGCCATAGCCTTTTCTAAATCCAGCTTGTGTTTCTGGTAACTATCAATGTTTTTGTAGTAAAAACACATTATTTTTTAAAACTAAATATTGCTTCTTATTGTTGTGTGTTGTTAAGTCACAACTGACTCATTGCTGACCATCCAGTGGGTTTTCAGAGGCTTTAAAAGCACAGGAAGGAACTGTCCATCTTTCTCCCCTGGAGCAGGTGGTGGATTTGAACCATATGCCTTAGGGTTGGTACTGCAATTTCTTGTCACAAGACATCTCGTCTCCCATAACTGATATTATTATTATACAGTAGTTATTACTTCATAACTTCTAAACAGTACATTCAAAAATACATTGAAAATAAAATATTTTTCTCATTAAACATTGTTTTAATGGGTATCCAAATTCTGTGACAATTCCATTTAAAAAGTACTAATTTGAAAATTGCACTGGAGCGCAGAGAAGCCAAAACACAGGGAAGAATTCAAGATAC
>NW_006399894.1:6310949-6324409 GCF_000299155.1 Elephantulus edwardii
TAAAAACTTAAAACTGCCACACCAAAAAAGAAAACAAATGGTCCATAAAATATTAGTTTCCTTATAAATGTTTTATGATGCACTGTTATCATTAACCAGTCTTTTACTACTAAACTCCAATAGACAGTTGAGACAAACAGTTCTGAGACTGTTCTTCCACCACTGATTAAGACTGATTGTTATAAAAGAAAATTTTACTTCAGTTTAATAGCTCTGGTGACCTAGTGAGTAAGGAGTTTGATTGTAAACCCAGACAGGTGCTTTGAGTCCCCCAGCCACTCTGAAGGAGAAGGATGGGCAATCTCCCATCTTTGATTTCCAGCTCCTGAAAATTCTTTAGGGGGCTGGCTACGAGTCAGTTCTGACTTAACCACAATGACTTGATTTGAATACTTTAAAGTACAGAAGAAACAAAACTATAAGTTTATTTTAGTGGAATACTAGCCTAACATTTTATTTAATTTAGATATTTCTCTATGGAACCTACATAGGATTTACATACAATAAGTTTAATAATATAGTTTCCTTTTCTTTAAAATGAAGTTGCATTTAGATGTTGTTGTTGTTGTTATGTGCCGTCGAGTCGTTTGCGACTCATAGCGACCCTATGTACAACAACCCTAAACTCTGCTCTGTCATGCCAATTGCACTGTCTCTGACACTCCCATCCCAATTATCCCAGTCACTGAATCAATCCACCTCATAGAGGGCTTTTCCCTCCTGCTCTGTCCCTCCACCCTCCCAAGCATGATGTCCTTCTCCAAGGACTGGTCTCTCCTCACAACATGTCCAAAGTATGTTAGATGGAGCCTCAGAATGCTTTCCTCCAAGGAGCAACCCGGTTTAACCCTTTCCAGGATAAAGAAAGATAATTCAGAAAAGAATAACAAAATTATGTAAGAAGGCTATTCTTTCTTTCAAGATAAAAAGTCAACAACAGTTATTCATTAACAAATGTTAAAAGTAATACATGGTGCAAGCTTCTGTGAGGGGTTAAACAAGAGTAAGGAGAAAATTCAGTTATGGTGCTTAGTTTAAGCAATCCTCATCCAATACTGGTGTTCAGTACTATCCAGTTGGTTCTGATGAATAGAGAATTTGCATGTAACAGAAAATCAAACAAACAAAAACAACTGCTATCCTGTTTCACACCATTATAATCATAGCTACATCTGTGTATACTATTGCATTTAACCATTACAGGTAATCATCTTTCTGGCTTTCACACAAGAGTTATGTGGTAAAAGTAGTAAAATTCCTCATTTCCCATCCTCTTTTTCTTGAAAGATGAGGCTATCTACTTGGACTAATTACAGGTTCTGAATGAAAACCGTTAAATGCCTGGAATACATATTCTTTAAAATGTTATCCATAAAATATTAGAATCCACACAAATGTCTTTGTGAATTTAAAAATTACAAGTAAACATCTTTCTGGTTTACTGATAAAAGCAGCAGTATTCCTCATTTCTCTATCCTCTTCTGAATCTCGTTTGAATTTCTAGAAGATTCTTATTTATGTACTATTGCTACTATTTAAGAATTATCAACAATTTTGATTACTGAAACTTAATAAGACATTCTGAAAATATTTGTTGATTTATTCATCCTTTCAAACACTTAATGAATATGTTCTATGACAATTCAAAAGTAGAATGTCAACCTTCCATATGGAAGATCATCCCTGCTCAAGCATCTCAAAGATCATTACCATCCATCTGTCAGTAGAGACTTGCATGATGGTATGATACTAAACAGGTTGCCATGGAGATTTCAAACTAAGATTGAAAAGGAAGAAAGAGTAATGATCTTATTCAGCCAATCAGTTAATGAAAATTCTGTGAATCTCAACTGTCCAATCTTCAAATATTTCTTAAAATAGCACACATGTTATTTTATTCTACTGGGTGGGGGGATAACCACAGGTAGAATTGAACAGAAGGTAGATAACAAAAACATTTAATGTCACACATTGGTTAGAATGCTTGGACACAATGATGAATTAAACATGGTTCCTGTATTCAAATAGTGTATCAGTTTATCAGAACATAACCAATGAAATCAGAGTTTTGCATACATTGTAGTAAATGCCAGAAGTGAAACAGCAGTATAGCAGAGCTAGAAAAATAAGCCAAGTAACAGGCCATTTTGAACAGGACCAAAAGTCTCCCTGAGAAGTGAATACTTAAGTGAAGTCATTAAAGTCATATTTTAGAGTTAGCCTGTTGGAGATGGGTGAAGAGGTCAAATCAACTGCATTTGGATAGAGATAATAAAAGCCTACGTGAAACAACAGGCATATGAGAAATCACATATTCAGGTCAGGAAGGAAGATGACTTTCACGAGGAAAATTATGTATTATAAAATTTGTAAACCATAGTAGTTGCTAAAATGATGCAAATATTTTGTCACTATATTGTATTTTCAGTTGCATAGATATATCTCTCTTGTGAAGATAATTAATGGCAATATCTGAGAACTGTGAAGACTCCAATATTCTACTTACATTTAATGAAATTTATAAAGTAAATGCATTAAAATTGGTAAGAAATATGCACATTAGGAAAACATGAAACATTTTGTTTTATTTATATTTATATTCTATTTTAATCAAATACTCGAACAATTAAATTTGTAAGAATCACAAAGAAGTTATAATGCAAAACAATTATATCATTGCATTCAATTTGTGCCAGTGTATTCTGTTTACAATGAATTTTAATTTTATAATGAGATATAATAAAAAAATCAAAGACTAAGTGAAAAAAAATCTTGAAGACACTCCAATAGTTCTGTACTTGATATTATGTTAATGTAAAAGCTCTAAAACATTAAATTACATTTAATAAATAATTATATATGATTCAGTTATATCAATAAAAGATAGTAATCTTTTACTAAATTTTATAGGGGCAAAAGCAAATATGTAGACTTAAAGTTCTTTCAACTAATAACAAAGCAATAATTGGGAGATTGAGTCAACAATAGAGTATTATTATTTTGGAAAAATATATATATACAAATACAACTATGAAAAATAAAATCGAATGACTAAGTACTTAAGCAACATCCACATGGTCAAAGCTAAGACATTGTTGGAGTGATTGTAAAATAGTGCAACCATTCTGGAAAGAAGTTTGTCGCTTCCTCAAAAAGCTGAACGTAGAAATTCCCTATGATCCAGCTATTCCACTACTTGGAATGTACCCTGAGAATATGAGAACTGAGGCACAAACTGAGATTTGTACACCAGTGTTCATAGCCGCATTATTCACCATTGCAAACACATGAACACAGCCTAAATGTCCAACCACAAACGAATGAATTGAGAAATTATGGTACATTCACACAATGAAATAGTATGCAGCATGCAGGAGCAATAACTTAGAAAATTATTACCTAACTTGGGAGGGACTGTACAGCCTTATGCTGAGTGTACTAATTCAGTCTGACAAGGATAAGTATTGTATAAAACTGTTATTGTAGAATGAATATAAGGATCCAGGAGGGGTGGGAGAGGCTGGAAACAGAAGGATGTGGATGTGCAGGGGAAGGGGAGATTAATCATTGGGTTGTACAATTTGATGAGAGAAATTGAAAGACTTTGTTCAAATTTGTATTGGAATTTTGTAAATATACTAGTAGAGAAAAAAATTTAAAAATTTAAAAACATAATTTAATTGGTTGATAGCATGTGACACACTGTATGTTAGACTCCAGGCTCCCAGCTCATGCTTTTAAGCAACTGTAAGAAAGAATTGTTAATATTGTAAGTGTAATTAATTGTAACAAATTTATAATTGTAAATATTGTAACTGTATTATAAAAACGGAAACAAAAATTGTAATTATCTTAATAACTTTAGAACTGCAAAAGAGACTACCTTAATTTCTATTAAGTAAATTCCTACATTTACTAGTAAAGTTGCTGTACCCATGTAAAAGTTCTGACTTCCAGAAAAACATTTGGAATGGAAAAATTAATTAAAACATTTGAGTAAATATTTTAAAGCTAGTTAAAAAATTTTTTCATGAAATATTTTTCAGAAAACATGTTTATAAGTTTCATTATTACAATGTATCTAATGAATCAAACTGGAAATTGAGTAATAAGACCAAATGTAAAAGAGCTAATGAAAAGTGTGCCATTTGGAAGAAAATCAATTTTTCATAAAATTCAGGGATGTGTTTAATGGATTAGATATAATGAAATAGATGAAGCAAAACATATTGTGTTTTAGTTTCAAGTATTAAGAAAGAATTGTTGAATAAGCATTGTCCCCCCCGCCAAGTTTTCATGTATAGTTTTATTTCTAAGAGTTTCTCTTTCTTTTTAGAGTTCTACATTTGCTATGAGTCGCAGGCGACTCGACGGCACATAACAACAACAACAACAAACAACAACATTCTGAAAACTGTTAAAGCATATTATTTCTTTCTGTAAAACGTATTTTTCATTCACATTGTGTTTCATACAATCATTCTCATATATTGGATCTTACACAATTAAGCACCATTGAGCTATTACTCTGTCTTTTCAGATTTCCACTGAATTTTAACTAATCCTTCATCCCCTCTCCCACCTAGCAACTCTACAAGCTTGTGATTTCCCCCCTTCTCCTCACCTTCAGTCCCTATAACTTCTCCTCCTCCCTCTTTGGATAGCCATATTCATCTTACTAGTTATCCTTCTGTTTTCACAATAATGGTTTTATGCAGTATTTATTTTTTTGAGTTTGAGTTAGTTCATTCAGCATAACACTCTCTAGACTCTTCCATGTTATATATTTTTCAAAACCATTGCTCCTGACTGCTGCATATTATTCAAGTATGTGAATAAACTACAATTTTTCAATGCAGTTATTTGTTGATGGGCATTTGGGCTGTTTTTATGTTCTTGCTATTGTGACTAATGCTGCTATGACGATTGGTGTGCAAATCTCCATTTATGGCTGGCAAATTCAGAAGAGGATGGGATTGACGAATAGGGCCTTCTAAAGACAGTCCTGCATGCATCAAAAACTTTTTCCAACAGGGTCAAAGAAAACCTACTCTCTTGGGGAAAAAAATGGCAATGACATTTCAAACAAGGAATGCATGATAAAAGTTACAGAATACTGCAGAGCCACAAGAAAAAGGCTAATAACCCAATTACAAAATGGGTAAAAGACATGTAAATAACACAGAGGAATACATTTAAATGGCAAACAGAAACATGAACAAATGCTCAAAATCACTGACAATAAGAGAGATGCAAATCAAAACCACAGTGAGATACCATCTCATCACAGTAGCAATGGACCGTATAGTAATAGGACCGTATGCAATCAATGTTGGACAGAATGTGAAGAGATTGCAACCCTCACGTACTATTGGTGAGATTGCAAAATGGTCCAGCAACTCTGGAAGGCAGTTTGGTGTTTCCTCTAAAATCTTAACGTAGAACTTTCTTATGGCCCAGGTATCCACTGCTAGGAATATACCCTGAGAAAACAGAATTGAATGACCATTATTGGAGCATAATTAAGATATAATTATCCAAATATTGTTATTCTAATATTTGTTTTTAAATAACTAGACTAACATCGTTTCTCTTCTGTACTCTGGAGAAGTCTATAAGAGCAGATTTTCCCAGTGCAATTCATCTTTTCACCTCCTGACTGCTGGTGTTAAGAGTGTTGATTGTGGACTCAAGCAAGCTGTCATTGACAATAGCCTCAATCTCTTCTCCATCTACTATGGTGCTGCCAATTGGCCAACTGGTGAGAATCTTTGTCTTCCTGATGTTCAACTTCAATCCATAATGAAGACTACAATTCCTGACCTTTTGCAGCAAGGGCTTCAGGTCTTCTTCAGTTTCAGCAAGTAAGTTTGTGTCATCTGCATATTGTAAGTTGGTAATGAATCTTCCTCCAATCTTAACACCACACTCCTCCTTATAAAGTCCTGCTTCCTGAATGATTTAGTCTGCATACTAATTGATAAGGTATGGGAATAGGATGCATCCCTAATTTTGAACCATGCAGTGTTTCCGTGTTCTGTTCTGAGTACTGCATCTTGGTCTAAATAAGCACGATCAAGTGTTCGGTGATTCCCATTTTCTTCAAGGCTAACCACAATTTATTGTGATCCACACATTCAAATGTCTTTTCATAGTCAATGAAACACAGATAGACATTCTTCTTGTATTCTTTGATTTTTTTGTTGTTGTTATGCTTCAGAAAGTTGGTGGTCTTTGCTATCACTTGTTATGCATCAGAGAGGTGGACAGTGAGTGACTAAGGAGGAGGACAGAGTAGAATTGATGCCTTTGAGCTGTGGTGATGGAGAAGAGTATTGAGGGTACCATGGACTGCTAGGAAAACAAACAGATTCATCCTGGAAAAGGGTAAACCGGGAGGCTCCCTGGAGGCAAGGATTTTGAGGCTCCCTCTAACATACTTTGGACATGTTGTAAGGAGGGACAGGTCCTTGGAGAGGGACATCATTCTTGGTAGGGTGGAGGGACAATGCAGGAGGGAAAGGCCCTCTATGAGGTGGATTGATTCAGTGACTAAGGTAATCGGGATGGGTGTGTTGGAGACAGTGCGATTGGCACAGGACAGAGCAGAGTTTAGGGCTGCACACAAGTGACTCGACGGCACATAACAACAACATCAGAGAGTTGGACAATGACTAAGGATTACAGAATAAGAACAGATACCTTCAAGCTGTGTGCTCGAGAAGAGTATCGGACATACCATGGACTGCCAAGAAAACAAATCGGTCTGTCTTGGAGAGGGTGAAACAAGTCTCTCCTTGGAGGCTAGGATTTTAAGGCTCTGCTTCACTTACTTTGAGCACATGGCTGGGAGCAACAACAACAACAACAACCAAAATACCAACCAAATAAATTCCATTATTTAATTATTTCAAATAGTTCTATCTACAGTACATGATGAAACCTTGCCAAACTAAAGTTTGGAAACCCTATTGACATTTCTGTTCGATCCTAGAGGATCGCTAAGAGTCAGAATTAACTTCGCCCATGGGTGATAGTTTAAGTTATTTTTATTGCTATATGCTGTCTAATTAACTATAACTCATAGCAACTCTATAAACAGTAGCTCTGAATCTTTTCCTATCCTGAATCAATGTCATTGTCTCTGAAACACTTGCCCCCAATGCCAGTCTCTGTGTCAATCCATCTCATCCAAGTACTTCCTTTCCTGCACTGACCCTATACTCTTCCAATTATGATGTCCTTCTCCAAGGACTGGTTTCTCCTGGCAATATGTTCGAAGTATGTGAGACAGAGCTTCAAAAATCTTACTAGAGGTAAACAAATACCTTGACACTCTTTAAAAAGATGCTGTCCCTTTGCAATAAGAAAGCACCTTTGCAAAAGTATATAATCCATATTTTAGGGACAGTTACTTTCTTTTTATATTTATGGTTATTTTTATTATCACGTATAACAAGAATCTTTGGAGAATCATGTACAATTAAGAAAAGCTCCATTTTATGATTACATACTGGTTTTCAAGTTATGTATTATTGAGATGTCAAAATATGTGTCTGGATCAGAATAAAAGCTAAAGTGCCTAATTAATACATTGCATTTTGTTAGTGCTGGTGTTAGGTGCCATCTAGTCTGTCTCTAACCCATGACCACCTACTTGTTACAAAGTGGAATTATGTTGGCTGCAATCTTTATGGGGGCAGATTGGTAAGCTTTTGCTTACTTGGAGTTGGTGAGACAGTTCAAACTGCTAACTCTTCTCAAAACAGCTAGTTTAAAATCATCATATAAATACTGACCATCAAGTTTAAAAAAACCAAGTCAGAAATAAAATTATTTTATCCTGAATCAAAGAATTATTTCTCAATGGTTGTTTCAAGGGACTCATTACTACTAAAGGTTAGATTCTATACCCAACACTTACCTAGTAAATGCTTGTAACAAATTTTAAAAATACATGTATAATGCCTAACATCAGAGTTATCCCTCACAATACAAATTTTATCATGAGTGCCAAAATGGGATATGTTTCAAAACTGGCACAAAATATTTTTTATGATTATTGTTTGTGGAATAGGAAAGAAATAGCGACCCTATGTACAACAGCCCTAAACTCCGCTCTGTCCTGTGCCAATCGCACTGTCTCTGACACTCCCATCCCAATTATCCCAGTCACTGAATCAATCCACCTCATAGAGGGCCTTCCTCTCCTGCGCCGTCCCTCCACCCTCCCAAGCATGATGTCCCTCTCCAAGGACCGGTCTCTCCTCACTACATGTCCAAAGTAAGTTAGATGGAGCCTCAGAATCCTTGCCTCCAAGGAGCCACCCGGTTTAACCCTCTCTAGGACAAATCTATTTGTTTTCCTAGCAGTCCATGGTATTCTCAGTACTGTTCTCCAGCACCACAGCTCAAAGGCATCAGTTCTCCTTGTATCCTCCTTGGTCATTGTCCAACTCTCTGATGCATAACACGTGATTGCAAAGACCATGGCCTGTATCAGACACACCTTAGTCTCCAGAGAGACACCATTGCTCTTCAGTACTTTGGAGAGGTCCCTAACAGCAGACTTTCCAATCACAATATGTCTTTTAAGTTCCTGGCTCCTGGTGCCAAGAGTGTTGACTGTGGAGCCAAGCAAACTAAAGCTGTGAACAATCACAATCTCTTCACCATCCATCCTGATGCTGCCAATTGGCCTAGTGGTGAGAATCTTTGTCTTCTTGATATTGAGCCTCAATCCATACTGAAGGCTGCAGTCCTTGACCCTCTGCAGCAAGCGCTTCAGGTCCTCCTCAGTTTCAGTAAGCAGGGTTGTGTCATCTGCATAACACAGATTGTTGATAGCATGTCAATATTTATGCATTCCAATTTCCTAACTATGTGTTTTTTCAGCTGTTTTTTAATGATCTTCAGTAGTACTTTTCTTGCATTTGATATTAATAACACTCTCTGAAAGTTTCCACCTTCTGTTGAATCACCTTTCTTAGGTATTGGAACAAATATGGACCTCTTCTAATCCATTGGACAGACAGCTGGTCTCCAAATTTCCTAGAACAGACTAGTGAACACATCCAAGGATACATCTGTTAGTTGAAACTAATCAGTTATCCCATTCATTCCTGGGATCTTCTTAACTGTTGTTAGGTGTTGACAAGACAGCTAATATTTTCATAGCATCCTTTGAAAACTTTGGAAGGAAAACTGATTGAGGCCTTTTCCTCTCCTGAAATATGTTCACAATTCCCACCATATTAAGTCTATTGTTAATACGTCTTGTTGAGAATCCTCCTCTCTTTTGCTGACTCAGTTTTTGTAATTATATGGATAGGTTAACTTTTTTTAAAAAAAAATCCTTTTTAAAGGAAAATATATTGCTTATATATCTCTTGCTCAGGGTTTATTGACAAGATAAAAAGTATTTTAGGCTCATACTAATTTCATTAATGGTTAAATAATAATATTATGACAAAGATATCGTGGTGCAAGATAGAAGTTTCAAGTCTGTTGTTAGGGTCTCTAGGAATCAATGTCAACTTGATGACAGGCACCTAACAACAAAAACTAGCCTATGTAATGCATATTTGGGAAACATAGGAAAAGATTTTTATTTAAAAAGGCACCGCCCATAAACAAAGTTAAATATTTTCACTTATTCATTTAAATGTCAATCAGCTTTAAAATAAGAAAATAACTAATAGCTATGCTCGTGTACTATAATAAGTAGAAAATGTGGTCGATTTTCCTCTTAGTTAACAAATTCTTCAGTGACACAGCAAATAGATTCTTAATGTTAGACTCTGCTGGAAGTGTCATAACTTTGAAAAATTCTTTGATCTTCATTTGTGGTGTTATTAATATTCAGGAATTGGGATTAAGAACAAAAACAAGTCATTTTTCATGGTTATTTTGCCATTATGACACCAATCATCAAATTGGTAATCATAGAAAAAAGGTTACAGAAAAATTTTTGCATTCCTCATGAGAAAAATATAATTCTCCAAAGGACCATAGGAGGGAAGAGTCCACAAGGAGGGATATTTAAGATTACCACAGGAGGCCACAGAATGTTGGCAAACACTTTATAAGGAACACTGACAGAATTCAGTTTAGGAAGATTACATTTTCTAGTTGAAATTATAAAAAAATTTTTCTTAAACTCTCATTTCTTCCTTATACCATTCCAAGTTACAGAGTGGGAGAGGACATCAAAGCAATCACAGGATACAGGGATAGCTGAGGAGAAGTCTTAGGTGAATTCTAGTCTCCTATCTCAGGGACACAATTCAATCTCTAACATACAATATGCACCATTATATGTTGGTTTTGTCTACAGTTGAGTTGGAACCTGCCCTTAGCTGACTCTCTAGAGGATTTTCAGAGATGATGAATCACAAAGGAGAAGATTTCTTCTCATGAAGCTGTTGTTAGATTCAAACTGCTAATCTTTGGATTGGCAGGGTATCTCTTGATCAGATGACCATTCTGATCTCACCTGCTTTGCTGATGTTGATGATGTTAAGTGCTCTTGAGTCCACCATGACTCATAGTGACCTATAGTATGGGAAGCCAATACTAAATACTTGTTATGCGACTGGAAGGCACTTAACAACAACAACAACAACAATCTCAAGATGTAGGGGAGGCCCATTTAAGCTAGAATTCACCCTGAGGCACCAATGCAATCCTTAAGGGTTTACTGGATTCTTGCATTGTATTTGCTGACCCCTCCCTCCTGAGTCAGGAGGAAGGTTTTCAATAGAAAGAGCTTGGCTTCATTTGCATTGAATTATCTTTGTGATTTACTTCCTGATAATTTTGAATAAAGATACAAGGAAGCTGGAATAGGGGGTCTTCAGTTGAGAACTGCTGGCCCCCTGTTTTTCATGCTCTCTGTTCTATCTCATTCTTAGTTGTCAGTCTCATTATTAATAATTACAAAAATACTTTGCCCTTGATCTACAACAGTATAGAAAAACAGAACTGAACTTTTCCCTGTTCCAACATCCACATATTATGGACATATTATTATGAGAAGATATTACTTGGAAAGGAATATTATGCTTGGCAGGTGGAGAGTCAGCAGAGAAGAGGAATACTCTCAAAGAGATGCATTGATGTCTCGGGTGATAAGGGTTGTGCAGGATTAGGGTTAAGGTTTGGGTTGAAATCTGTTATTACTAGGGTTGCTGTGTTGCACTTGACTCTACACCACATTGCAACAATAACAACTACAAAGATAATAAATTCTCAATAAATTTCCTGGGTTTTTTTCCTATTTACAAACAGTGCAAATTACTTATTAACCTATATCTACAGCTACATCCAGTTTCAAAAGTGCAATTAAGCAACCGTTTATTTTTATTATAAAAACAAATATTGAATCTGCTAAATAGTATTTCATTTATCTTCTTTTCAAAATCTAAATTTATATTTACAGGCTGAAAGAACTCTACAATTTTGAATGAGGTAAACTTTTAAAATAGTGATCCTAGTGTATATTAAAAAAGATGTTTGTCAGAACAATTTTTTAAATGAAAGTTCATTTGCAGTTTAATACTGTGACTGAAATAAGGCTAAAAAAAATAATAGAACAATCTAAAAAGAGTTTAACCAATGTTTTCCTGAAAACTTATGCCAAGACTTAGCAATAAACATATTCATTTCTGAGTACTGGGTAAATGTATTATGGGAATGATATAACATAAAAGACCATCTGCCCCCTATTATGTCTGAAGAAAATACGGTAAATCACAACTTCAATAGCTATTTTCAATTTCCATTAAAGAAAAAAAATGTGAATTTTTGTTTCTTTAAGTATTAGCATAATAACTAGCTAGAAACGTCGTTTATTGTTTTTGAATCCTGATTCATAGTAACCCTACTCTAACATTTTCCTTATGTAAAACAGAATTTTCTTACCAAAGTTGCTTTAGGAGGAAATGAGACTGTCTTTTCAAAATTTATAACTGTGAACAATTTACCTAAATCTTACTATAGCAAGGAAAAAGATGTAAGTCAAATAGTATACAAACCAGAAAGAACTAAATATTTTATTTAAGCATTAGTTCATACAAACAAAAGGCAATTTTAATTATGTATAAAAATTACTTTGCTATTAAAAATTTGTTTTTCATTAATTGCTTTAGTTTGTTATGAAGTATTCCAGTCTAAGAGAAAGTTTAATCTTTATTTCTGCTATTTCCTACATAGATAATTAGAAAAAGGAAAAATTGGTATCTTGTTACATAGCATTTTTAAAAATATGTCTTTTCACTAAATCATGCATGAAATTTCATGCATCTTTCCTTATGCTATCAATGATTAGAATAAAATGTTAAATAATGAATATGTAAATAAGAAAATGAAATATTTCATTGACATAGGTAATGCTAATACTTTTTGATAACTGAAAAAATTTATAACTGAGAATTTATAATCAATTCAGGCTGTTAATTTTGACATATGACAGCTGGAAAGACAACCACTTGAGTAATACAAAATAAAAGATTGAATTTCTCCATTAAGTAAGTAATAATTATATAAATTATCAAAAATGTTTGCCAGTGATTACCATTGAAATAAAGTAAAAAAACAGGCTAAAATTGTACAAATTTTTAAAGTTTATATAATTGATACTGCTGAATAATAAAGTTGAGCTTTTTAAAAAATGTGAGATAGCCAAATAGAATTCCCTTTTTTTGTTTTTTTCTGCTTTATTGTAATTTTGTTAGGTACTTGAGTTAACTATGATTCACAGCAACTCTATGAACAATGGATCTGAACTTTGCATACCTGGTGCTATTCTCATCATCTCTGGGATACTTGAGCCAATAGTTATTATTCACTATGTCAAACCATCTTCTTCCTCTCTTTTGTTGACTCTCCTTTCCAACATGACATCCTTTTTTCTAAACACTCGCTCTTCCTAAAAAAAAAGTTCCAAGTACTTTTCTCCAATACCATAACTTAAAGAAATTGATTCTTCTGCCCTCCTTATTCGTTTACCAACTTTAAGATGCATAGGAAATCACTGAAAAGATCATGACTTGAATAAGATGCACCTTACTTTTAAGCTGATATCATTGTTTCTCAACACCTTGAAGAGGTTTGTTCTTGACAACAGACTTTCCCAACATCACATCTTATAATTATGTTTAATTAAGACTACATAAAATGTACCTTTATATGTATCCTTTATAATCCAAGGTTAGAGAAATAAGGAACCTCTAGGATTTAACTTTGTAACCCTGTATAAAGCACTGAGTGAAGAAGTAATATAAACTTAGCTGATTTTAATATCTTAAAATTTTACTCAATAAAAAAGTCAATGTGATGATAAATTTCTTTAGGAGGTTGAGTTTTCAAGTATGGAAATACAAAGGAAGAGGAACAGTTGTAAGCAGACACTGGTGATTGGGACATGGAATGTGAGAACCATGAATGTAGGAAAATTAGAT